>NC_056747.1:244820855-245046684 GCF_019279795.1 Protopterus annectens
ACTGATAGGTGGCTGCTGTTTTTTAACAAAATAAAGTGACCAATTTTATGAATTGTTACCTGAAGGTTCTTCTAGTTTGGGATTGCCCAGAATGGCATAAGGCAATACTTAGATAAGAACTATGAAAGAGAACAAAAATGTGCTAAAGATTGACCACTGAGGAGCACCAGAGCATAGGACATCTGTAGGAGAGAAGGAGGGGCAAAATTAGACTTGAATCTGCCTGTTAGAAACATAAATCAGTAGTCATTGGGTTTCATCTTCCGAAAAAGTCTTGATGAGAGAAGCAAGTAAGAAAGTATGTGTGAGCAATATGCCTGATTTTTGGTAGTGTTGATAGTGTTGATGAAGAAACCATTGTCTATATTTATATACATTTTTATCTGGTAACTCAGAACAGGGCAGTAGATGTATCATAGCCTGGTCTAAAGCCATGCTATGAGTTGCAGAGAATATACCTATCTTGTATACATAAGGGAGGATCTGCCACATAGGATCATAGGAGGTTACTAGGCTAGGCTAATGCCCCTGGGGCTCTTACAAGCCTAGTCAAGATTTTATCCCCCAAAAAGAAACCTCAGTCAGCACCTGTCACCCCTGTCAATGAGGACAAAGGTGGAACCCCTGGGTCAAATTTGTGATTTCCCATCCACTCATCAAGGTTGCCCTTGAAGAGGGTCAGTGAGGTACTCTGTTTGACATGTATGGGAAATCTATTCCAGAGTCTTTGAGAGACAAACCTGTCTCGCCAACAGATTTTGTTGATGTTGCATATTAGATTTAGGCCTTTTGAGTGGGTAATGTGCGAGGAGTTAGACTTATGGATATGGAGCATCTCTAGTAAGGCAGGGTCTGATATTGCCTTGTAGGCAAGACACAGATTACCTCTGAGCAATCTACGATACCGAGTAGAGTTATAGTGATTTGAGCCTGTCTGGATAGGACAGGTGTTGGAGGCCATGGATTCTCTTTGTGAGGTATTTTTGTGGCATTTCCAGTTGGTACAGGTATTTGGGGAGGTACATACCAAATGGGACGTTATATTCAATTATAGGCCTATGAGGGAGAAGTACAGAGAGGTAATAACCCTCTTTTTTTCTGGATGTAATCCCTTTACTTATGAGATGAACCAAGTAAAAGGCTTTTCTGACCACTGCCACTACATGATGGTTGAATGTGTGATTGTTGTCAACCCGAGTACCCAGGTTTCCTACCACAGGTTGTGTGCTTAGGGGCTTGCCGTTGATGTGGTAATCAGTAGGAGCTGTGTTTTTGCAGAATGGTATGATAATATATTTTTTTGCATTTAACTTAAGACCATAACTTTGGTACCAGTCATTTGTTGCTGTGAGACCCTCTTGCAGTATGTTAACATCATTTGGGGATTCAGTGACAGCACCTAACTTACAGTCATCTGCAAACTTGGTCAGCCACAGGTCCTTTGTCTTTGCCTGGACTTCTGAGAAGTAGATGCCAAACAATAGGGGTCCCAGGACAGATCCCTGTGTGACACCACTAGTGACAGGTCTGCTGTCGGAGGTGGTGGCACCTAGCTTGACCTTATGGGTCCTATTGGTGAGCAGTTGGCCACCCACTTGATGAGATAGGGATTTATGCCACATTGAGTTAGCTTTTTGATGATGCCTGAGTGGGGGAATTTGTCAAAGGCCTTGGCCAAGTCAAGGTAAGCTGTATGTACTAACTTTCCCTCATCCAGGGCCTTGGTGACAGTCTCAAAGAAGTCAGCCAGGTTCAACTGGTAAGATCTGCCCCTGGCAAATCCGAATTTGGTGGGATCAAGTGCTTGGAGATTGCCTATGTCCTTGTTTATGAGATCCATAATAATACACTCCATGGCTTTACAGATCAGACTTGTCAAGCTAATGGGACAATAGTTTCTCAGGTCAGTAGTGGCACCACCTTTGTGCAAGGGGATGACAATGGCAGCTCTTCACTCTGCTGGAATGAAGCCTATAATTAGGTTGTGGTTGAATAAAGTGCTCAATGGCAAAGCTAGTTCTTGCTGGAGATGGTGCAGAATACAGCCTGGGATACTATCAGGTCCCATGGAAGCTGTGTTATTTGCCTTGGATAGGGCCTTTAACACTTGATCTATGAAGATGTGAGGTGTGGGACAAGTATTGGGGATGTCAAATGGGCCTTTCGGGGAGTTAGAAAGGTGAAGTTTGTGCTGAACTTATTAGCTAGCAGGTTGACTAAGTCAACAGGATCAGTGTAAGTGGTACCGTTAAGTACTAATTTGGAACAAATCTGGGCTTTGCCATGGAGACTGCTGACATAGCTGAAGAAGGCATTGTGGCTTCCTTTTGTTTTGGAGGCTAGTTTCAATGCATAATTGGCTTTGAAGGTTTTCACTAGTGATCTAATTTGCTTGTTGAGGCTGAGGAGGAAGTTGTTCTAGTTTGGAATTTGTTCCTTTTCACCCTTGGACAACAGTTTCTTCCCTTTGTTGTAAAGCCTGTTGATAGAGGATGCCCACCAGACAGGTTTGTGTCTCCTTGAGGAGCAGGTTTTAGTTTTGTTGGGTATGGCTGAGTCCATGCAGTTGTACAGGTGCTTGTATACTACACTGGCGTACTGCTCAGCATAATTGTCTGCATCCTCTAAGGGGGGCGGTGGTGTGAAGCTGCTGATACCCTCCCTTAGGAGGTTGTAGTCAGCTATTGAGAAGTTCTTTAGCCTGGCTGTGGCTGGGTGGGGTGGGAGTTGGGTGGGATAGATACTTTGAATGAGATAGGCCAATGATATGATCTCACCAGGGAAGAACATACTAAGGGAGTGGTGCCGCAGTCACCCATGTTGTTGAAAACTAGGTCCAGAATGTTATCTCCCCTTGTGGGGGATGAAATGAGCTGGTCTAGTGTTAGAATTGATGAAATCAAGGAATCTTTGGGTGAGTGAATTAGTGCAGGAATAGTTCAACCAGTCTATGGTGGGGTAGTTGAAATCACCAAGAGTCAGGGTGTTACAGGGTACCTTGATGGAGTCAAGTAGATTCAGGTAGGAAGAGTGGATGTCCTGAGTCATGAAGGAGGGGGTCTATAGCTAGCTATAACTTGGATGGATGTCTTGCCAATGTTAAGTTGCAGCTGGAGTAATTCCAGTGCATCATGCTGGCAAACCAGTCTGGAGGTGTGCCTGTCCCTAATGAAGATAGAGACACCACCACCCTTAGTCTTTCTGACCTTGTTTTGGGGTCGGAAAGTGTGGAATGAGGTATAGCCTAGTAAGGTAGGGGTGCTCTCTGCAGCCCTGAACAAAGTTTCTGTGACCGCACAGACATTGGCATCTTCCATTGTGAGGAGAGCCTCCAGTGAGTGCATTTTCAGGTTAAGGCTCCTAGTGTTAAGCAGCATGATCTTCAATTTGCTTTTTGACAGATCTTTTATGTTGGAAGATTTGTCTTTGGGACATAGCCTACAAAAGCCACAATGGGGGAGGCAAGAGCCTTGGCCAGGATCCAAAACCCCAGGGGTGAGAGGTAGAGGCCATCTCTGGCAAAGCATCGAGGCCTGTCAACCATGTCATCCCAAGTAGACAGATACTGGATCCCCTTGGAAAGACACCAGAAACTAAGCCAATTGTTGAAGTCTATTTTTTGTTGGCATTGTAGTATCATTCTTGGTGAAGGTATGATGCTGCTTAGGGCTAGGGTCATACCTGCCTGGGACACATAGTGTGAGTGCTCAAACATGTCTTTCTTCATATAGTCCAGGGAGGTACATCTCAAGTCATTCACACCAACATGGACAATGACAGAGTCATACTTGTACCTGTTGTGGAGAGACTTGGGTGTGCATGATGTGGTGGATTCTGGCAGACAACTGACCATGACCTTCTCCTTGTTGGACATTAGTGTGTCTCACTATTGAGTCGCCAATGACTAGTATGTTTGGTTTATTGTTATGCCTTATGGGCTGCATTGGTTTATTGTTATGCCTAATGGGCTGTGTTTGTGACACACTGGTGTGTTGTCTACTGTGTGTGATGTGTTCATAGGTTGGTACTAGGCTATCAGCCCTGGGGCCTATACAAGCCTAGCCATAACAATTCCCTGGCTATTTCTTCTCACAGTATTTACTTCCCTGGACCCCTGTCCAGGGTGTATTTGGTGTTGTGTGTTTTGGGGGACCCATTTGTTTAGGTAAGCTTTTATTGAGGACCCCTCCACAGATGGATGTGTGTTGTGATTGGCTATGTGACGTGAGGGGTGTGGTGTTTGTGCTGGCAATCACCTCTTTGTCAGGAGTACTCACTGTGGTGTGAGAGAGCATGGATTCCAGGTTACTGATGTAAATGCATTTCTCGCAAGTAGAAGAATTATGTGCTAGGAGAAGAGGACTGTCCATGAACATGAGGCAGTTACTACACTGTCTCAGTATGCCCATGTTGACCAGGCTGGCAGGAGAAACTAGTATATGACTCAATAATTTTACTTTTGGATTCTAGGTTGGCAGCTGGTGTAAAGTGTAATGGAGACATTTTGTTGCTGATTTTGGCAGAGAAGATAATTTTTGCAAGTTTCCACTCATCAAGGATAATTATTTTACCTTATTACAGGCTGCTTTTATTTATGAGAGAGCTAGTGATAAAGCCAGAGGCTCTTCTTAAGAATTGGGGTGTAAGAAGTCCCCATCATGATGAGAAGAGACTAATATTTAATGATTCTGAAGATAGCAACCACCCTAAACTTGAACTTGGGTAAGTCACAAAAAGTTCTACATACAAAGATATTTCCTTCAGTATGATACCAGAAGAAGGGTGCAATGAAGTAAAGACTCCAAGATACTTCAACTTCACCACCTGAAGTTGATACTCCTCTTCTTCAATCTTCACCTGCAGAGAACAATCCAATCTTTTGCGAAAGAGAACCATAATCTCAGAGTCTAATGTACTGATTTTCATCCCAGTCATTGGCATTAATGGGAAGCTCTGTCAGGAGGTGGAAGGAACACTTTGAGGAGATCCTGAAACTGCTGCACAAGCCCTTCTTTGATGAATCAGTAACTGAAATAGATAGTAAAATGGAATTCATGTTGGAGGATAGGATTACTGCTCTAATTAAACAGTTGTGTCATAACAGGGCTACAGGAGTACATGTGATTCAACCGGAAATGGTGGAAGAAGCTAGACATTGTTAACATGTCATGATTAATATATCTTTTCAGGATTTTCTGGAAGCCTGGAACAGTGCCACAATTGGGAAACTTGAGGTAGTAATCATATTTTCAGAATAAGGTCCCAGAGGTTGTATTTCAGTTAGAGGTATTACATGCCATAGCTTACTTGGGAAATCATATGCCATGTTACTGGAAAGCAGACTGCATTTAATAGTCATGCCTCTGGTTCAGGAGGAGCAGTGGGGATTTTGTCCCACCCACAGGACAGCAGAACAATCCTTGCCTTTCACAGGTATTGGAGAATATATGCTTATCTGACAATCTTGTCTACATGTGTTTTGTGAACTTTGAGATTGCACATGTCTGTGTACCTGGGAATGTCTTGTGAGCGTATGTCAGTTGGCACAGAGGATTAATGTTTGAGCAGTAGTTACTGTGGTTCAAGGTTTGATTCCGCTCAGCCCTCATTTGCCTACTGTGTGACCTTCAGCAAGTCAATTAACCAGACAGAGCTTGGGGGCAACTATAAATTTGGGCTAGGCTCCTTAATGGTCTGTTGGTCTGCAAGCCTAGTGGCTAACTATGAACCTGTGAGGAGTCCCAATGATGTTGCCATTCTCCATACAGTCCCCGTATGTGAAGAGTGAAAGCTGTGTGCACATTCACGGCATTAAGTTGAGTATATTTAAGGTGAGCATAGGACTCTGCCAAGCATGTATCTTGCTGGAGAGAAATTTTCATAGACAGGATGTCAAGGCAAATTTTAGCTATGGACAGCATCCAGTTTAGGAATGTGAGGGTTAAATCTTTCCAGTTACCCTCTAGTGACTATGATCATTAGCAAGCAATGGAAAATTTTAGTCCTAAATATGAAGCAATATTTTCCTATAAGCTGTAATAGTACAAAAAATAATAAGGGTTAACAAAGTGTAAGTGACAAACAAAAATAACAAAAAGTATAGTTCTATCTTATTGAAAGATTACACCTTACTAAAATGACTACCATTGATGTACAAACTGTACTTTGCATTATATTTTCAGTCCAGGCAGGGCAGCACAGCACCCTGGATGGCTATGAGCAGAACAGTGACAAGATGTTTTTATCTGTGAAGTCATTCAAAAGTACATCTATTGCTGCAAGCTGTCAGTTGGAGGGATGTAGCTGCATAGTGTCATGTAGATTGATTAAGTTTACATATCTTTACAATTTTTTTTGACTCTTACCGACTATTGTGGCTTCTTGGCTTGCCCTGCAGCAGTTCATTTTTTTTAGTATACAAGATTCTGAGAATTTAGGTATAGTGTGTGTGGTTGCAACTTCAACTTGTATATGATTCAGCATTACTGCCCTTCCTGTTTTCATAACTGGTGTAAGACTGTCAGAGTGTGGTACAATTACAGTGACCTTACATACAGACATCAGTGCCTCATCAATTAGTATTCACTCCGGCTCTAAGTGAAATCATTTATACAAAAAAAAAATACCTCCTGTAGTTCGATGTTTAGCATTCTCCTTATAATGTAACCCGTGTTTCAAATGTTACAGCATATTTATTGATTACTTCTTGTGATATCTGTAACGTGTAAAGCAGCATTATGAAGCTGTAAAATGGTGCAGTGCAGTACAGTTTAGCAGTTCATATTAATATCCCAGTGTATGTTTCCTTGCATAGCTAGCAAAGTTTAGTACTGACTAGCTTCAGGAAGTGCTTTATTTTAAGTAAAACACGGATCATGGTATCGTGCAGGGATTTCTTGATCATACCTCTCAACCTGTTAGCCCCAAAAATCTGTACAAAGCCTTACATAATGGGGAGACAAAGGCCCAAAAATAGGGATAGATTTTAAATAGTGCTCTTATAAACTTAGAAACTAGTTAGAATAACAGGGTTTGTGTTAAAATGCATTTTCTAAAGGATATGAAGTCTGAAACTCAGATGGATCCCATTATTTAGTGATTTCATTCCTCAGATGATCCCAGCGATTTGCCAAAAAAACACAATTTTATGAGGAATGGACCAGAATTTTGAAGCAAAAATCTGGACATTCTGCAAAAATCTGTACAGTTTAGAGGTATAATCTTGGCCAGCCACTCAGCATATTCTTCAGGCAACAAACAGCCTAAATCACTACATCATTCCCTACTTTTTCTATCTATATTTTATACAGTCTTTCCTGCCTGTGCTGTTTTTCCTTTGGTATTATTTAACTCAGTGCCTGCTGACTGTCTTAGCCCCTGCCCCCCAATCAGGCATGCTCATTCATTCAATTCACTCTGAAATTTTACTATCAGGGCATGAACTGTTCAGGGAAGGAGGTCATCTTGCAGGTGTCCACGAAAATATTTTGCACCCTCATCAGAATCCCGGTTTTGAGAGTGTATGTTATGGTCTGCCCCAACCACTAGGTTTGGGGGGGTGGCAGGTGATCTATTACCTGAGAGGCTTTCAGTGTCATGTGTATATGACTGAATTATTTTGCACACCCAGTTTTAAGGCTATCATCCATCAGTGGCTTTGTGATCTTAACCCTCACCCTCCAGGTCATGTATATGCATCACATCCCCTCCTCTGAATGGACCTACGCAGTATGCAGCTGGACCCACCCTGCCCTTCCTATCAGGATCGACACATACATCTGCCCCTACTAATACTGCTATGTTCCCTACCTGCCAATCAAATTTGGGTCATATTGGCCGTAGTCAGGACTTTACCCTTCTACACCATCAGCACTGGCAACTCTGCCTGTTGTTGAGACGTTCATTTAACCATTCACTCAGATTTGTCCATTTAAATCTAAGTGCTTCTTAAGTTTGTTTCTCAAGATAAAAGAACTCACAAAAACACTCAACAATCCAAAATTTCAGGGCCATGTAGGCGTGAATGCACTATATATAATAAATTAAACTAGTAATCACTAGTGCTAAATGTTATGTATACATATGACAAATTGTACCTAATACAAATCATCTGATATGTAAGCTGTACAAAAGAGATGGATATCTGGGAGGTTCCAAAAGCTATTTCTAGTGCTATACTTCAAAGCTTTTTTCCTTGTAAATAAATTTGCCATCTCTCCCCTCCTTCTGGTTAAGTTCCTTCTTCACTCTAGTGCCTAATTCATTCCCCTACTGGCTGGCTATAACATATTACTAGCTGGAGTGAAGGTCGAGTGGATATGAGCCATCATCCACGTGAGATCTGGATATTTTTGGCATACTCAAAAGCTGGCGAGGATCTGAGTCCCACTGAATGGGAGCCTGATAAGGAAAGAACATTTTCCCAGCAGCCTAATCACATTCTAAGAAACATTAGTATCCCTGGGCTAATGAATGAGCTGGTTGATATGGATAAAGTTCTTTAAGGTAGTTGGGAACAAAATCATATAGGGCTAAAGCATTGTATAACACCCTGCAGACCATCAGAAGCCTGTGCAGTTGTAGCACAGGAATGTTGCAATGTGATTTGTAGTGCCTGCCAGAAGCTAGACTAGAGTTTTATATTTCATCTAGGGTGCCCAGCTCTTTTTGTACCTTCCAGAAGGATGAGTCTTATTGATACACTCAACAGACTTTTAACCTGTCAACATGTAAACCAAACATGAAATACATTTTGATTCAGGAGTCCATACTCAAATGTTTTATTTATTTCACTAAAGCGTTGTTGACAGGGTTAGTTCCACTAGGCTACTAGCCTCTTTTCAGAGAAGACCTGAGGTGGGATTTGTACAACTAAGGGAAATTTGGCCAGGGCATTTGGGAGCTACTACTTTTTTCAGTAGGTGCTGTGGGATCTTTTACATCCACCTGAGCTACCACCAACCCAGACTTAAAATTGCCTGCAATGGCAGCTAGCCTATCAAAATATTTATCTGTGTTTCCCATTATAATAATCTCACTAGCATGGAGAAGAAGCCCAATGATTTATTGCCAGACATCCAATAAGTCTGAATAAATTGGGTCATTTTGTTGCCATGGATATAGCATTTTATAAACAAAAATGTTACAATTACTTTTGGAAGGCAACAGTTACAGGTGCTCCTCCTGCAGAAATATTAATCCAGCATGTAACAGCACTGAAAGCTTTTTTTGGATTTATACCTCAACAGAACCATTATTCCATAATGTTTAGGCCTCTTTGAAATCACACACCATGAACTGGTGTGTTATTTAGATCCTCACACAGGGACTGCCATTCTCTGCTGTTTTAACCCTATCATTTTGGCCAGTTATTCAAAGATGGCACAGGCCTTATTTCTGGAAGTTAAATTCAGACGTGTTAACAGCCATCCCCTATGTCAAGTGACACATTTGTAAAAGTTCAGTAATGTTAGCTTTGTTTAGTTCTTTCTTAGTTTCACCAGGCATTGCTTCTTTTTCAGTGATTCTGTAACAAGAAAGAATTGATATGGTCTATCAGTTCTTGTGCCTTCATCTGTTTTGGTTAATGAAAAAACTGAGACTTTGTGGACCTTCCTGAGCAATATTTCATCCTCTGATATATTTATGTTTGATTACTTTTACTTCCAGGAGATGAAAGGTACAGCAGGGGGGGGGGTTACCATGGCCTCCACCCTTGACAAGCATTGCCCCATCTAAATGGGAGATGCCAGTGCTACACAAATCTGTGTTTATTTACACTTGATTCCTTTATATGAGGTTCAAAGATCACTTTATGATATAGGTAGGTGGCTGTTTTGTCAATTTTTAAATTCTATGAATAACAGTATCAATATACTTATCAGTTACTATTTCTCATTCTAACTTGAAAGCATATCTTGATGACGGTGGTAGTAAATTATATTTCAATGTTTTTAGAACACTTAATTTTGTACTTAATTATTTAAATGATTCATGTGGCTATTCTAGATACATTAAGTCCAGTACTGTAAGAGGTTGATTAGATCTGATGGAAGTATTTGCAATAGAACTAGACAAGATGAATGATTTTTTTTTGACAGACAGCATGATGAAAGCTTGGTTTGTGTCATTTATAGGGAGAGAAAGACATGCAGGTTAAATGCATGTCTTCTGCATGTCATCGTAGAAGTCACTATTATTGCCACTGTCCACAGTTTCTTTGCGTCCAACTTGTGGAATGCACATTGTTGTGAAATAGATGTATATATATATATATATATATATATATATATATATATATATATGTATATGTGTGTGTGTGTGTCTGGTAAGTGCAAGTCGAAGTTGACTTTTGAGTTAGTGGGGGAGACTGTGTAATGGATGGAGTTTGTGAGGTGGTGTCAGTGAGTGGTTAAAAGTGTAGTGTAGGGTAACTGGATGGTTACATAGGTCTCAATGTCTTAAGAGGCCAATGTGGAACACAGACCCTAGCAATGTGTGACAAACAATAAAAATGTGGAACACCCTATTTTCGCAATGTGCAAAAATGCACCATTTCCATGGAGCCTTGACAGATCTGAGAAGAATCACTGACAAATCCAGAATTAATAAGGAATACTTAAAATATTTCTACTATTACCCTGAATCATTGACGTAATAAGAGAATATGAATTAATATACATTGTCTAAATAACAATCCAGTAGGAAATTATAGCTCCCTGTAACAGTCAACAGCCCAGCAACAGCACCATCAGCACAGAACGTTCCCTCAACATGTACTACAACCAAACTGAAACTCCCCAAGTATTTATTTTTTATTTTTTGCCCTTACTGCCTATTGGGTATCAAACTCTCTCTTGGTCAACTGGCCCACTTGGTGCCCGTCACTGGAGCAGTGCTAGCCAAGGGATGCAGTCTGTCAGGCAGCCACAAGGGATGATTATGCTTATCCCTAACACCTGCACATTCATGTCCAATAGATTGTTACTTTGTGGTATTTTTCAGAGATAATATTGCACCATTAAAATCAATTTGGATTCCTTGGCTTATATACTACCTGCCTGTCAACAACCATGCAAACAGCCATGAGTATAGTCAGAAACATGCCACATTGTCCTTAGAAACTTACCGTTTCCCCCTACAACATAAAAATTATATATACACCTTTTCCAAATGTTTCCCTCTGCACATTAAGAAAATGCATGCATCTTTTTTCATCTGTTGGTCCCTAAAACTTAAAAAAAAAACATTGTTTTGAAATTAGAAGTCCTATCCTTCAGCAAGCCATGTAAAATCTAATTTGCAGATAGTAGCTTAAACAGTTGTAGACCTGCGCTGGTTTCAGTTAATATAATGCTTTTGTGAGATAGTCGGGAAAATTCTTCTCAGCTTGGCACAAAAAGTATGTTTTACTACACTTTTACAAAAGTTCAGAACACACAAACAGTGCAGAGTCTCTTGGTAACTATACCTTTACAACTAACTGACTCTAGTGCTAAGTCAACGCAATGAGCACGTGTACTGTCATTTATGTAATTTGTGATAGCGCTTCTCCACTGCTTACTAACTAACATTATGCAGGAGCAGACAAATGTAGTCTTTCATGGAGATTGCTGTTTATGCCAAAACAGTGCACCTATATCATTTAACACCCTGCAAGGTTTTTTTTTTTGCTAGAAATTTTTTTTCTGTCCTACTAAAACCGTGGTACAAACCGTACAAATTAGTCTATGAAAACATTGACAAAATGAATGCAGCTATGCATACAGATACCAACTACTGCAAGTAGCAAATATAACATGATTTTATATTAGCTGTACTGTTATCTTGCAAAAATAAAGAAAGCATCCTGCAACGTTCCACCTTCACGAGATGATCTCTGTCACGCTATGTGTCCTGCAATACCTTTTTGAATGTATTGCAGTGCCATGGAAACTTGCAGCGGAATGCGATTGGCTGAATTCTCTGCATACTTGGTAGCTCCCTTTACCTTAGGAGCATTGACTTGATTGGCTTGTATAGCATATACGTTATACGAGACAATTAAAAATCACAAAGTGGAGCAAAAGCTGTTCAATGCGGAACAGTGGAACAGTGGGCTAGGTCAATCTTAAATGCAAAACATTCCGCACAATCCATAGCACTTGGCTGCTCAGGATAGTTATGGTGACTGTGTGTGTGTGTGTGTGTGTGTGTGTGTGTGTGTGTGTGTGTGTGTGTGTGTGTGTGTGTGTGTGTGTGTGTGTGTGAAAGTATGGATTGCAGTGTATGCTTAAGGTGGTTGGTCTTGGAGGGTGATGTATGCTGGTGGTAAGTAGAAGGCTGTCAGTGAGTTTGGCATGGCACAGTTTTGTGTGTGAGATCGAATGATCATTTGCATGTATGCAGTATATGGTTTACTGGTAGGGAAACTGCGTATTCAATAATGGATAACTTGAAGTTTATGCATACCTGCTTGTGAATGCACAGGTGTGTGTGTGTGTGTGTGTGTGTGTGTGTGTGTGTGTGTGTGTGTGTGTGTGTGTGTGTGTGTGTGTGTATGTGTATGTGCCCAAAGGGGATAATTGATGTTGGTTAGAGTGTATGTCAGGTGTTCGTTTGGTGGTGTGTGTAACAGGTATCTGCGTACTCTGTGTCCTGAGCAACACTTAACCCATTGCAAAAACAATCTGGAAGTTGGTTATATAAGTTCTGGGGGTGCAGGGCCATATGGGGGTCCTGACCCATGTAAGAAGTGTGTTTGTGTGTCTGTGTCTTTGTGCAAGACTGGATTGTTTGTATGCTGAAACTTTCTGTGTGTGTGCATGCTTTCGCTTGTATGAGTTGAGTAGTAATGCCAATTGTGCTGCCTAGCAGAGCATTTTTTTTTTGAATAGCTCTTTATCTTGCATGACAATATCTTATACATAATCCTACATTCATATTTTGCTGATATTGATATTGTATGTAACAAAACTGATGGTGTTAGGAGACTGATTTTTCTAATGCTTTTGTACTTGCTGTACTGTTGTTGCTAAGAGTATTAAAAATATTGTTTTAAAGAACTGGAAGATTTTAAGAGGTCATCCTGACTGGATTAAAGTAATATAAGACAGGCCTCGGTTTTTCAACTGACATGCCAGTCTGAAAGGGTTGCTTGAGAAATAAGTTGATACTTTTGAGTGTTAAGGTTACTGGCAAATGCACTGGAAGTCATCCATGCAGCTGGGGAAAATATTGATGCATTATTAACGGCAGACCTTACCTGCCTCTCCTTTTCCTTATTAACAAATGCTTTCATTCCACTTGAGTAGTTTCTCTACTATTCATTGTAAATCTGTGGTAACTGCATTATCCAATATTTCTGTCATCTGCACAGGATTTAAAGAATTTTCATTTTTTTTGTCATCTCAGACTGTAAAGCCTAGGGGGGCGTGGCCAAGGATGAACACAGGATAGCAGCAGATTTCTTCAGCTCCACCAATTTCATTACATTGACAGGAATTAATTACTTAAAAAATTAATTTTTGAAGTAATTTTCTTTCTAAATATGTTTGTTTTATATAGTTCTTAAACTATATCTAAAAAAGAAAGGAAATCTTAATAATATTCCTGTCAGAAATTACTTTGTAAATTTTCCTGTCAGTTTATCAGTCTGAAATGAGTTCCAGTAAGACAAATTCTCAAGACTCCAGCATCAAGAAAGAACTTCAGTCTCTGATAATTATAGTCCAGCAACTTACTGCTAAGATGGATAAAATGGATACTAAAATAGACACTTTCATAGAAAAAACTACAAAGCAAATAGACTTGTTACATATGGACCTGCAACAACAGAAAATCCAGATGACAGGCATAGAAGAAGCTGTGAATGACATGGAAAATAGAATACAAGAAGAGGAAATCAACATTGAGTTTCTGCTGAAACAAAATACACATTTACAAACAAAGCTGGATGACCTGGAAAATAGATCTAGGCAATAACATTAGGATTTTGGACTGCCAGAAAATATTGAAGGTAACAATATTACTTCTTTTTAACAACATGGCTCCCTAAAACTTTAGATTTACCAGAAGCATTCTCTTTTGGTATCGAAGAGCACATAGATCTATAGCTAATACTAACTCTAACAAAAACTATCCTAGATCAGTTATAGTTAGATTTCTATCATCTTTTGATAAAGAGATGGTTCTTAAATCTGCTTGGGCTAAAGCTCCTGTTAAGATTAATGAAACAACTGTGCGTTTTGACAATGACTATTCTTCCATGGTATTAGCTAAAAGAAAAGTTTTTCTGCCACTAATAAGGGAGCTTAAAAGCACAGTTTAAAACATACCTTCTGTTTCCTGCCAAGCTTAAAATCTTCCTTCCTGATGGTCCTAAAATTTTCGATGACTTAGACTCTGCTTTACTGTTTATCAAAAAAAATAAGATTTTGGAAAAAATAGAAGAAATGGAATGGGCTAGTCCTTCGTTAAAGAGACTGGCAACTGAAACTTCATGGAAGACTTCAGAGAAGAAGAGACTAAAAAACAAATGATTTGTACTATGTTTTTTCTCTCTCATTTTATTTTATTATTAATCTTTTAAATATAATTCCTGCATTTCAAGAAGCAACAAATATTTTGAAAAGATTTAATCAAAGTTATTCTCTGTGTGCAAAGAAATGTTTTGTTTCATAACTAGTCAAAATATCTGGAGATTTAATGGCAAGCTGTGATTTAACTTGTTTCTCTTTCTGAAGAGGAAAAATAAGGTCAGTAATTTGATACATTTTTTCCTTTAAAAGTTTATATGTTCTTCAAATGCTATTCCTAATTATACTTTCTTGATTACACTGCTTATGCTTGTTTGTAAATAATCTGTCATGCTTTAACTAATAATAATAGAACTAAATAATAGTAAATAATATGTTTTATTTTTAACTCTATTAATATAAACAGTAAGTAACATTCTATGGTATATACTTCTTATAGCTTTTTCTTACATTTTTTTTTTAATTTCTGCCTTACACCCTTTTACTTTTTACTCTCTTTTCTTTTCCTTATTAATATATAGAAATGCTTTTGATCATATAGACACAGTAAATAATAAGATTTGCATAGGAGATGAGTTGGGACAAAAATGTTGAGTTTTGTTACTTATTAATAATTTTGGGCTTGATTTCACTTACATAGAGTCTGTAATAACCTGTAGAATGCATTGTGAAGGTTTTGTCATGTTTAGATGCATTTACACTGCTAAATGAATGTTTGTCACTAGTTTTAATAAGTTTCCTTAAAATGTTAAGAGAGACAATCTGGGATGTGGGCTGTCTCATGCACAGTGTCCATGAGCTACTTCAAAAGCTTCAACTCTCAGAATTCTCACAGAGAAGCTGAAAGCAGCTAGTCTCACCTTTGACCTAGATATCACACTGACACATCACAGATACAGGAATGACACTACCTAATTATACTTTCTTGATTACACTGCTTATGCTTGTTTGTAAATAATCTGTCATGCTTTAACTAATAATAATTAGAACTAAATAATAGTAAATAATATGTTTTATTTTTAACTCTATTAATATAAACAGTAAGTAATATTCTATTGTATATACTTCTTATAGCTTTCTCTTACATTTTTTTATTTCTGCCTTACACCCTTTTACTTTCTACTCTCTTTTCTTTTCTTTATTAATATATAGAAATACTTTTGATCATATAGACACAGTAAATAATAAGATTCGCATAGGAGTTGAGTTGGGACAAAAATGTTGAGTTTTGTTACTTATTAATAATTTTGGGCTTGATTTCACTTACATAGAGTCTGTAATAACCTGTAGAATGCATTGTGAAGGTTTTGTCATGTTTAAATGCATTTACACTGCTAAATGAATGTTTGTCACTAGTTTTAATAAGTTTCCCGCCAAAATGTTAAGAGAGACAATCTGGGATGTGGGCTGTCTCATGCACAGTGTCCATGAGCTACTTCAAAAGCTTCAATTCTCAGAATTCTCACAGAGAAGCTGAAAGCAGCTGGTCTTACCTTTGACCTAGATATCACACTGACACATCACAGATACAGGAATAGCAGATTAATCTTCTTCTTCTTCTTTCGGCTTTTCGGTTAGGGAGTCGCCACCGGATCACCTTGTCCATACATTGAATGGCAGTGGAGTTTTACGTTGTCGGAGTTGCCAGCCCGGCACCAACCTTCCACAGAAGCACACTCACCACGCACACCTAGGGGCCAATTTAGAGTGTCCAATCCACCTGCAGCATGTCTTTGGGATGTGGGAGGAAAACCCGGAGAACCTCTTGCTGTGAGGCGGCAATGCTAACCTGCACACCACGTGGCGCCCCAGGGAATAGCAGATTAATAATATGTGTTAAAAACCTATGTCCAAAACATATACATTACTATAACTCATTTAATTCATCTGATTGACAAGCATAAATAATTTTATAACTCTATACTGGAAGAAATTGTCATGTGATATATTTTAAAGCAGTAGTATAGCATGTTTGTAAAATCTGGTTGCTAAATGTGTTTGCTGTGCATTATTTTGTATAAAGCAGACAGATTTATTGAGGACAACAATGTAAGATGGTGCGCAGTAAGATACAACTCAGTGAGATCAGATATATATATATATATATGTATGTGTGTGTGTGTGTGTATGTGTGTGTATGTGTGTGTGTGTGTGTGTATGTGTGTGTGTATGTGTGTGTGTGTGTGTGTGTGTGTGTGTGTGTGTGTGTATGTGTGTGTGTGTGTGTGTGTGTGTGTGTATGTGTGTGTGTGTATACATGTATATATATATATATATATATATATATATATATATATATATATATATATATGTATATGTGTATATGTGTGTGTATGTGTGTATGTATGTATATATATATATATGTGTGTGTGTGTGTGTGTATGTGTGTGTATGTAGATATGTATATAAATGTTTCTGAGAATCTGCTTAACTATGAAGTATGATTTATAACAATTTCTATGAATACAATATTTTATTCTATTGGCAATAATGAGTTTGAGTAAATGCTCATATACAAGCAATTCAAGGTTTTTTTGGAAGCTGTTAACTGTATTTACATGACAGAAAATAGATGCATCCTAATATATGTAATGTCTGAATCATATTAGCCAAAGTTTTTGATTTAAATGAATGTTAGAACTTATTTTCTCTCCTCTTGATTTCTAACATCAAGATTATTTGAATGCTATTTGAATACAAGTGTTTTATATTACATGGATGTATATAGTAGTATGAACAGTTTTAAAAAAAAAAAAAAAAAAAAAAAAGGTTTATTTTAGTTTATATGATGCTGTTTTACCAAATGTGTAGTCTTGTCTTGCTAGATAATTGAATTGAAAACTGTTAACTTCAGTTAAATATAACTAGTATTAAATTGATAAGGTGGTAGCTGACGTACTGCTGCTTAGGGTAGGGGTTAACTTGAGTGGTAAATACTACTCTAAGTTGGAGTTTACAACTCCAGGCTTGATGCAAGGTTTAATCCTTACATTATTTTCACTTGTTCATTGTTATTTGTATATAGTTTTGACATCCACAATATACTTTGTACATTCATTGTCACTACAAACAAAATTGAATCCTATACGAAATCCCATAAGAGATTCAATAAATACAGCTATATTTAAAGGTACACCTAAAGGAGGAGATGTAACATTACTTATCTTGTTATTTGTTATTTTGATCATAAGATTCTTAAGTTTTAAAAATGCCAAATGACATCTTTAAAATTTCTTTAAACATTAATGGATTGAATAATCCATGTAATAGAAGAGGGCAGCCTAATAAGATACATTAATTTACATAAGGCCAATTAGTCTTCCTACAAGAAACCCATCTCTTGAAAAGATATTGATAAACTAGCCACAAACAAATATACAGTATTGGTTAGTTCAGAGCACACTCAGAAAAAAGAGGAGTGGCTATTTTATGGAATAAAAGTATGCCCATTCCTAAAACCATTAAGTCTTATCAGGATGACAAAGGAATGTTTTGTATGGTTACAATACAAATTAATGGGAAGACTTACACTTTAATTAATGTATATTGGATACCCGGAATTGGTATTAATACAGTGAAACATCATCTTGATAAGATCATATCATTCTCTATAGGAGATATTATTTTAGCTGGTGACTTTAATTGTATACTACATGAAAGTGATACTACCACTATAGGAAAGAAGAATTACATCTAATGCAAAACATTTAAATTTGCTAATTCTTATCATTTGAATGATATTAATAATCAGATAGATTCAAAATCATTACCATACACCTTTTTTCTAACAGATACAAAACTTATTCAAAAATAGATAGGGTCTTTATTTCTAACCAGATGGTAACAGATTTAATTAATTCCAAAATCATTTCATGTCCTATATCTGATCATAATTCAATTGTTTTGAATTCATGATAAAAAATACTCATAATGTTCAGATCAAAAGGATACCAGCATACTTAACTCAACTAAAAGACTATAAAGAATATATACTTTCAGAAGTAAAACATTTTTAGACATAAATAACACTCCTGAAGTCTCCATTGTTTATGTTTGGGATGCCTTAAAATCATATCTATATGGACAAAGTATCAGATGGTATAATAATAAAAGGAAATCTTGGGATAAGGAATTGTTAGATATTCAAAGTAAATTAGACTCTTATAAACATAATAATAAAGAAAATATTATGGACAAGAAAGTTATTGAAGAAATAAACAAACTAAATGAGAAATACAAAGAAATTTTAACTCATAAAGTTAAAATAACTTTAGAGAAATACAAGTTTTGTCTTATTCAATAAGCCCCAAATACTTACATAGACTTAAAATAAAACAAAAGGTTGAATAAACAAAACCATATCAAAGAAATCTTTTCTCTAAGGAAAAAGAAGAATGTTTCTAGTATACCAGAAATACTAGATGAATTTAGAAATCACTTTCACAAAATTAACCATAATAATATTAACATGGAACCTAAAGATAAAATAAAGGAGTTTATAACCACAAATATGAATAAAAGCTTAATAAACAACAGATTAAACTATTGGACAAGGGTATTTCATATACAGAAGTTATTACACAAATAAATAAGCTTAAATCAAACAAAGCACCGGTAATGATGGTATTATACCAGAGATATATAAAATCCTTTCTAAAAATACATATTCATTAATACATAAGGTTTTATTTTGGTCCAAACTGAGTTAATAACCCCATCTTGGCAATATACATTTATTTTGCCAATTTTAAAACCTAATAAAGATCCAACTAGATGTTCTTCATATCGCCCATCTCATTTCTTAATGTTGATTATAAAATGTTTATGAATATCTTTGCTGATAGATTGAAGACAATCATTCGGCATTATAGATATAGATCAGACAGGCTTCATTGTAAATAGAAATACTTTTGATAATATAAGAAGAACTTTAACATTAATAGATTTTGCAAATAGGAAAAAGAAAGATTTAACACTTATTAGTCTTGATATAAGTTCAGCATTTGATTCAGTAAGTTGGGACTATCTGTTTACCTTAATGAAGTGCACAAACTTCTCGGATGCATTTGTAAATCTAATTGAACATTTATACAAAGGAACGTTGGCTTATATTAAGGTAGGAACATATGTTTCACAAAAAATACCCATTCTTAAAGGTACAAAACAAGGATGTCCACTTTCTCCACTATTATGCACTTTAGTAATGGAGCCTTGGGCTAATTTGATCAGAAACAGTACTGACATAGAGGGTTTTGAAATAGATGAAAATACAACATCCAAAATTCAACTTTTGCAGATGATGTTCTAATTACATCAGCAGGATCTAATTCTTCTATACAGTCTCTATTTGATAACATAATGAATTTTAAAAGTATTTCTGGTTTAATATTCAATGAAGAAAAAACTAAAATACTACCTATATATACACGAAAAATATTCTCATTAGTGATTTTACTAAATATGTACCCAATTCAGGTCAGATAACTTATTTAGGTATAATACTATCTAAAGATATTAAATCTATTATATATAATAATTATAATACCTGTTTTCTTAATATACAAAATCTTTTTAATACCTGGAATAATATGTTTTTACTATGGAGGAGAGACTTACAATTATTAAAATGATAATATTCCCCAAGATTTTATACTTAATACAATCAATAATACTTCCACCTACAAAAATAATTATCAAGAAACTGAACACACTAATGTTAAATTTCTTATGGGCACCTAATAGACCTAGGATTGCATTAAAGAAACATACTAATAGCTGGTCTCAAGGGGTATTTCTTTTCCAGACTTTAATTTATATACTATCTCTTCTATTGTAAAAGTTATTACTTTATTAATAGATCAGTCATATGTCACAAAATGGAAAGATTATTGGGAGCTAATTAGTATACACTTCATGAAAATCTCCTTAACACATAAAAATATGATTGTAAATAACTCCATATTATGGTTACTAAAGGAATTTTGTACTTCACCTATTACACCTAAACATATGGTTTGTTACCCATTAAATATTATTATTAGTTATCGTAACTTTATATTCATGCACCCTAAGTATAGGGAATGGAATTTTATTGTATTTCCTATAATGTATACTCAGGGCATGCTTTTGTCATCTACATCTGAAGGAACTCATTTAGCTATAGATAATGATCTAAAGTACTGGTATCAGTTGATATCTGATAATAAAGTTAAAAATCTAGATTTCTTAAAACAAGAATTTGATCTAAGAGAAACTTGCTGGTTAGAGGTTCAGACCTTTAGACAACATCTCATTAATAAAATAGATTTAATGTCTATAACTGTTAAAGAATCTATTCCAATACTGATTGATTACTTGATATTAAATTTACAACATAAAGTTTCTGATAAAGGTAAACTTTCATACATACATAAAGTTATCAGACAAGAAACTTTTACAGTGTAGATTCATACTGGAATTATTTCACTTCTATTAATGGGGACCCACCAAATCAACAAGATAAACAATATATATTGGAATCTGCTTATAGAACTTCGTCTTCCATTGTCTGGAGACTTTATACATGGAAATTTTTACATAGATCTGTTTATACACCTTTGATGATGAATAAAATAAATAATAAAGATAATCTATGTAAGAGATGTAATGTAGAAATTAATGCTGACTGGGCTCATATGTTTTATGACTGTATAAAATTGAAAGAATACTGGAAGTCAATTAATGTATTTGTGCAGGCTCTTTTTACAGATAATTTCATTATTTCTAAATCTCTTATATTATTCAACACACCTGTACCTCAAAGTGTTAAAAATGTTAAGCTTCTCTTGTTATGGTCTATTCTAGCAGTGGCTAGGAAAATAATAACTAGAAATTGGATTTCAGATACACCTCCTTCGTTCAATGAATTTAAAAATGTTATGAATATAATGTGTCATATGAAATAAACACAATTAGGACTAGAACAACTAGAAAAACATCACATTTTATTGTATGGGATAATCTACAAAATTTCTTAAAAAAATTCTAATTTCAATATTTTAGTTTAATTAATTGATCTGATTGTAGTGGATGTCTTTGTAAATACTTTAGTTGTTTTGTTGAATATTATAATAATACCTATTTTTAATTACTTGTATAAAATTGTTATGATATTTCTCTTATATGTTAAAACAATAAACCTGTTTTGAAAAAAAAAAAAAGACTGTAAAGCCTAATATTAGATATTGTGTTTTGGAGAGAGAGGAATAGGAAAGGGATTTTAAAAGCCAGTCAGCTTTGTGGTAATAATGAACATTTAAGTATTAGGAGTGTTGTTAAACTTTGATCACTTCCAGCATTACATTTTATGTTTGTTTTTCTTTACTTCATTATATATTGTTTATGCAGCTTCTATGTGTTTTAAGATTTCTTATACGTGTTTTATTCATAAGAAATGAAATTCTTATTTCTGCATGAACCAGACATTATCATGTGTTCTTTTTCTGTATTTAAACACTAACTGTTGTTATGATATTCTGATGAACTTTTATGTGTGGTGTATGTTGGACTCAAAAGTGTTTGATTTAAACTTTATTGTTTCTGTTTATATGAGTCCTCAGACTTACTATTTTTCTTGTGCGTGATTATATGCTGGGTCATAGCCTTAGCTTTTTTTTTTTGAAAGACTCTAGACACCTACCTAGCAATTTTCCTTGTGGTACTGAAATGTTTATATCTTAGCTGATATGCCCGCGTTCTTCTCAGTTAAACATATTTATGCCTAATTATTCATTCTTAATTTTGCTTTTGATGGTGCACACACCGTTTTGGTGCCATTTTCTCTATTGCCTCTGTCCTGCCTGTGCCCTGGTGAAATGTTTTTTCTAAAATGAGACAGGATTCTCCAGATGGTGACTCACTAGATACCTAATTAAGGGAATAACCTTTTTTCTTTTTACTACTGATACCTTTTTCTCTGTGCATGACAGTTCTTTTCTGCATGCTTTGTTGCTTTGACTCTTTGCTTGCTTATCTTGGGTCATATGTTGCGAAGTGTCCTGGTTCCTTTTTCCTGTTGTTGTCACTAGTTCCCTTAAAGCTGTGCACTCTTTTGCATATTATTGCTTTCCAGATGCACTATGCTGTGCTTTTCATTGAATATAATCTGTTCTGTCCTAGACCATCTCTCAGTCTTGACAAGTACCTTTCTGTCCTTTATTTACCTTCTGTATCTGCCATGTCACATACCTTCGTCTGTCATGAATGCATACTTTTCCTTTTTGCCTTCTGCAGTGTCAGTCACATATACTTTGTAATGGACCAGATGCAGTGGTTATCCTCACTCACATCATTGCTTGCCATCTTTTCAGCTATATGGGCTCCATTAGTTATGGCTCTCAATGTCCTTTTGCATATACAGTATTTAAATCCATGCTGACATCTAATAATGTTCCACTCAAGATTTCAAATTCGTTCACTTACCTTTTTGCATGGTACTGCAGCAAATGTATTGGTAAAAATCTAAATGTGATAGCCCCTTTCTAGTATATTACTTGGGTTTCTAAATCAAAGAAGTATATTTGCCTTTTCTGGCATAGCTTGTGTTCATAATATGAAACCATGCAACCTTGGGTGCATTGTTTCATTAGTGTTTAGATATGTTAAATGTCTCTCTTTTTGCAGTGATTTCTTTTTTATCCCCATCTATTTAATTGATACAATAGATCTCCTGCCTGTGTCCAAATCACCAATTCGATCCGCTCCTGTGGGATGGGTACTGAACTAGCAGGGATCTCATGAGTCCCCAGTCCTCACAAGAGTGCTAACATCTATGTGCTGCCATATGTGGGTGCTCACTATGGTCCTTCAGAGTTTGGGCTGCATACATCCTCCTCTCTAGAGTGAGTGCTCTTCAGTCTATTTGTTCCCAGATTGGACTCACCATTTATGATGCTCAATTAAAGTCAGAAGTTGGGCAGTAGGGAGCAGGCCAGAGAGATGTTCAAGTGTACAAACCCACTCAGAGACCTACACCCACAGCACCTCCCCTGAGCTTCAGCATAGCTGTCTTGTTTCCAGTACAAGCTACAGCAAATAATTTCACTGGATTCCGCATTTGCACTTTACTGCCAGAATTTGTTCAACAGACTCATTCCAACAGAGATGCAATAACTAGCTCTCCCCCTGGGTGTCACCTAAGCAATAAGCCAGAACCATATCTCACCCCAGGATGGGCAAACCATCAGTACCAGTCATTTCTGTCTTCTCCGGCCCATCCCCTCCACTGCCCGCCCTGCTGCTAATTGAATATTAGTCATTTGAGCTTTATTCGGAATTTTATACCTCTACAACATGACAGTGGGCTGTTGGCAGTGATGTCTTGATTTTTACTTATGTGAGGCCAGACTACAAATGTACTGTTTTTTCAGACTCTCTCTTGCTTTTACTCTTGTGAAAGGGAATTGCATCTACTGTCATTCATCTTCACAATCTTTGCCATACTCCTTTAATTTTCTAAAAAGGTTAGGCAGAAATATGACCATTTATTTCCTTTTTTCTCTTAGAATTCCAGGATGGCTCCCATCAGGCATTATTATCTTCTTTATGTGTTGAATTGCTTTCACAATCATTTTTTCCTTGAAGTGCCTGGGATCAGCCCTTTTTCCTAACCACATCTTCTCAGGAGCCATGGTTAGTCTTCCTTCGGTTCTGTATAAGAAATCTGAAGAAGCACTTACATAGTAATCGTGCCTTTTAATTGCTCATGTCTGCTAACTCCTACCTACGTCTTCACTCTCAGTATGCCACCTTCTTAGCTCTCTTATTCATCTGTAACAAATTCTTATTTCCTTTCTTGACTGAAATGGCAACATTTTCTTAGTTTATTCCTTTCATTTTCTAAAGCCTTTTCCTAGTTTATTAAGCCTTAATTGGTATTGTTGTTTGTCTTCCTCCATCACCATTTCAGATCCACAGATCAAAAACAAACAGATAAAAAAGGATCAACAGGCCAAGTCGCTCGGCCGTCACACAGCACATCAGCTGAAATAAAAGTATCCATTCCGGAATAATTGTGTAACCTACATTTAAAAGAATTGTTATTGTTGGAGTTTTAAATAAAAAATCACAGTACTATTCCACATACTGAAAATTCACTGGAGGTAAAAGCTTTTACAATTAATTGTATGAGGGAATGAAGCTATTAACATTAGATGTTGGGATATTGCAAATAAATAATATAGGGCCCATTCCAAACAAAGTGTTTCTCATCATAAAGAGAGTATAAGTTATACACATGGTTTTCTACAACATTGATATGCCATGGAGAAAATAGTAAGACGACCAATGTGTCACAGAAGTGTCATGTATTAATATAACTATTTGATGGATGTTTTGTTTGGATACAGAACTGGGATACCAAAGTCTATGTCGGACCAAAGACGCATACAACAGTAAAAGAATCTTTAGATCCTTTATTAGTCCCAGTGCAAGTAACTAGGGACAGCTTTGAGGAAGAGCACGTATGAAGATTAACTACCCTGGTTTGATTACTTGATCAGATGACAGATGGAATACTTTTGAATATATTTGTAGATTTAATTGCTTCCCAATAGGGGGGCACCTGACATCTGGGGCAAGAAAGGCTGATGTAATGGCGTCTGCTGCGTGTTTTGTGCCCCTGATGGCCTGACGTCACGGGGAGGGGACGGCGGCTGACACTGGGCCCAAGACTTTGTTGGTTGGGCTGGCTGGAGGCTGCTGCAAGCAGGTGGCCTGGGTGTGATGACTGCAACAGTGAATACACTCGAACAGCTACATTTATGGTAAGTGTACACAACTGTACTCTCTCCGATCTTGTAGCCCAGGCAGGTATGACCCTAGCCCTGAGTGGCATCCTGCCATCACCCAGAATGATACCACAGTACAAGGATAAAATGATTGACTTCAACAACTGGCTAAGCTTCGGGTGTCAGTCTAAGGGAATCCAGTATCTGTCTTTCTGGAATGACATGATCGACAGACCATGCCTTGCCAGAGATGGCCTGCACCTGTCACCCTTGGGATTCTGGATACTGGCAAAGGCTTTTGCCACCCCTATAGTGCCTTTTTAAGGCAAGGTTCAAATGTCAAATTCACCACCATAACAGGTACAAGCAAGCAAAATCTGAGGGTAATGCTACTCAATGCTAGAAGTCTAAACCTCAAAATGCACTCATTCGAGGCACTCCTTAAAATGGAGAACATGGACATCTGTGCAGTGACAGAGACCTGGTTCAAAGCTCCAGAGAGCATCCCTGCATTACCAGGCTATAACTCATACCATACCTTTTGGCCACTTAACCCGAACCGAAACACTAAAGGTGGAGGTGTGTCCATATTCATTAAGGGTATCCACACCTCTAAGCTAGTTGCTCAGCTTAATGCATCCGAGATTATCCAGGTTCAACTAACTCTGGGCAAAACCGCAATCCAGATTGTAGCTTGCTACAGACCCCCCACCATGCCCCAGGATTCCCACTCCTCTTTTCTTGATACACTGGAAAACATTAGGGTACAACCCAACACCCTAATAATGGGTGATTTCAACTACCCCACCGTTAACTGGGAAAACTACTCATGTACCAACTCTTTTGCTCAACGTTTTCTGGAATTCATCAATTCTAACGCCTTGCATCAACTTATCCACACCCCCACCAGGGGCAGCAATATCCTAGACCTGGTCATCACCAACATGGGCGACCGCCGGTGTTCTACACCAGAGGTCAATTCCTAGTTGGTCAGATCTGACCACAAGCTAATCACCCTAGAAATCCACATCCTGATCCCACCCCCCATTAGGAAAATAACCGTAAAAAATGTCTCCAAAGCCAACTTCACACTTCTTAAGACAGAAGTGGCAAACTTCACGACACCCATGCAGATGGACAATAGAGGTACGACTGCAGAATCCTACACAAATGCACTTTATAAGCACTTACACGAGTGCATGGATCGTGCTAGCCCTAATAGAACCAAGATGCCATTCTCCAAAAAAAGGAAGCCAATCTGGTGGTGGTCTGCCATAAACAAACTCTACAACAGAAGAAAGAAACTGTTGCAAAAAAGAGTAAAATCCCATGATTGGAGGAACTCCCTGATCAGCCTCAGTAAGAAGCTGAGATACCTCATAAAATCCTCCAAAGCTAGTTATGAAAACAAAATAGTCACTGATTTTAAAGACAACCACAAAGCATTCTATAGCTATGTCAAGAATCTCAATGACAACACTCGGATCTGCTCTGAATTACACCACAATGGCACTAAATATACAAAACCAACTGATACTGCCAACATCCTGGCAGATAGGTTCAGTGCTAACTTTACCCCCCTCTCACCCCCTAAAGGGCCCATCTCTATATGGGAAGAATGCAAAGTTCCTGTAATCACAACTGCATGGGTAAAAACCTCACTCTCCAAAGCCAAGAACACAGCATTCATGGGACCTGACTACATCCCAGGCTACCTTCTACACGAACTACAGAATAAACTGGCACCCCACCAAAGTACCATGTTCAGTCATAGCCTCAGCTCAGGCTTTGACCCCATTGAATGGTGCACCATGACGGTTATCCCACTCCACAAAAGGGGAGCCACGACAGACCCCGGGAACTACCGCCCCATTAGCCTGACGAGCCTGGTCTGCACGGCCATGGAATGTATCATCATGGAACTCATAAACAAAGACATTGGAGATCTCCAAACTCTGGACCCCACCCAGTTCGGGTTTGTAAAAGGCAGATCATGTCTCGTAAACCTGATAACTTCTTTGAAGCAGTCACCAAAGCCATAGATGCGGGTAAGGTGGTTCACACAGCCTGTCTAGATCTCTCCAAGGCGTTCGGCACCATCCTCCACTCTGGAATTATAGATACTCACTAAACTAGGTATAAATCCCTATGTCACAAGATGGGTTGCAATCTGGCTTACTGACAGAACTCACACTGAAAGTAGCAGACTCCAAATCAGACTTCAGACCAGTGACAAGTGGAGTACCACAGGGTTCAGTCCTGGGTCCTCTCCTGTTTGGTATCTACTTCTCTGAAGTAGAGGCTAACACAGAAGGTCTTTGGCTAACTAAGTTCGCAGATGACTGCAAACTAGGAGCCATAATCCAAACTCCTAACGATGTGGACATCCTACAAAAGGGCCTCACTGAGAGAGATGCCTGGTGTCAAAGCCATGGCCTCGAGCTCAATGCCAAAAAGTGCATTATTATCCCCTTTGGTAAAAACTCTGTACCCATCAACTACCACATAGGCAGTAGTCTACTTAGCACTGAAAGTGTGATAAGAGACCTTGGGACACAGGTGGACAGCAGTCTCTCCTTTGATAATCACATCACCACAGTGGTCAGGAAATCCTTCTACATGGCACACCTCATCACAAAAGGTTTCTCATCCAGAAAAAAAGAGGTCATTGTTCCCCTCTACTCATCACTCATTAAACCCATTATAGAGTACAATGCCCCCTTTGGTATGTACCTCACAAGACATCTACAGCAACTGGAAGGGCTGCAGAAATACCTCACAAAGAGGATTACTGGCCTCAAACAGATGCCCTACGCAGAGTGTTTCAAAAAACTCCAGCTTTACTCAGTCGCATATCACCTACTCAGAAGTGATCTCTGCCTAACATACAAAGTTATGTCAAACACAGAGCTGTTGGACATGATCCACTTAAAGAAATCCCAGTCCATTCGAGCTACATGCTCTAGGGACCTAAACCTTGTCACCACAATAAACAGAACATGCTGGAGGGATAGATTCCTGTCCCAGAGACTTCTCATACTCTGGAACAGAATACATATCTATGTCAAACAGAGCTCTTCATTTGCACTCTTCAAGAAAATCTTGATGATTGGATGGGTAATAGGAAATTCACCCTGGGGATCACTTCTGTGGCTCTGCTTGACAGGGGCAGAGGAGAATAATTTTCTTGGGTGGCGAAAGCCAGGGTACCTTTTTTGGCTAGGCTTATATAGGCCCTAGGGCCAATAGAATAGTACCTACCTATGAACCTATGAACCTATGTGGACAAGCTGAAATTGCACCCATGTAGTATGATGTTAAATGCCTTAGGGATATCTAGATAGGCAACATTCACTGACACACCACTTTCTAATCAGATTGATATTTATAAAAAAGTTGTACCAGATTTGTGGCACCAGAACATTATTACATTAACGCATGCTGGTCATAGTATATTAATAAGAATTATTTAAATATTCAAGGATTATATGAAGTCTTATCTCCCTGCTTGATTCATTTGGTTGTCTTCAATACTTTTAGAAAGGAGTTATATACGACTAATAAGTCTGCAAAACAATCATTTTACAATATTATATTTATTAAAATTCATTACTAGATGTGTGAAGTAATGATAAATAATTTCTAATTTTAATCATGCATTTTTGTTCTACTAGAATAAGTGGGATTCAGAATCATGAAATAAGGCAAATCAAAAATGTATACATGGGTAAAAATATCCAAGTTTTTTTTTTTTTTAAGCTTATGTATTTGAAAGCTAGTTCAGTAATTTATAATGTTATTAAAACAGCATTTAAATAGTAGGTCCTCTTCAGTAACAACGATCTTGTACCTACAGTTTGAAATAGATGATAGAAGTTCACCAATAACATTTCATACATATTTGGAATTTTGCAACCAAAAAATATTTTATTTTTGTACATATTAAAAAAAAGTTTTTTTTCTGTTGCTCATTTATCTTCCAACAATTAAAAAGTGTTAAGTATGACAAAACTTAGGCGCATTTTTCTCTCCATGTGTTAGCATGCATTGGAAAGGTAGCGCTAACTGAACCAAACAAAACAGGCCCTAGCATGAATCATTGTGGGACTCACTAGAAAAAACTTTGCTGGAACATCTCTGTCGATAAAAACTGACAACATTGGTTTAGTTGCTCAACTGCTGTATAATTCAGTCAGTGATGTATTGACTTTTTTTTAATTTCAACAAAGCTGAAATGTTGTGTCAGTGTGATGAGATATCAAATGCCTTAGAGATGTCCAAGTAGACAACAATAGGGAAAACCAGAAATGCATACGTGGTAAAAATATGAATGTATAGTTAGTTTTTAAAGAAATCCACCAAATTACATATACAATAACATCATGTAAATATGACAGTTAAGGATAAAATAAGGATAAAATAATATGGGGATGTAAGAGATGTCTATTTTTTATGATGGTATGCTACCATTACTTTTTTGGAATAATTAGATATAAATAACATATTGATGAGTACATAGTAAAATAAAGATATAAAAAGATGATACTGTTAAGTACTGTTAAGGGGTGTGCTTTTGTTGATGATGTGACAGAGGTTATATAAAATGAAAACTCTCTGAGACAAGCATGGAAGGACATGAAAAAGCATGAACAGAAGGAAAAATTTAATAGATTTTTTTGTTTAAATAGTACAAATGAAAATATACCTATGTAAAGTAGTAGAAAGCCTGGGTATGTTTGGTGAGAGTGATATGTCAGTACAAAACTGGAAGAGGATATGTAAGTATGTTAAAGAGAAGGTAAATAAATGGAAAGTGTTGTTAATAGCAATCATTTAAGAATACAAATGTTCATAACATTTTTGCAGTGCATGGAGTATCATGAATACAATCACAAAATGTTCAGATTATATCCTGGTTCAGTGTTGCTGTAGCTCAAGACCCAACCTTAGTAATGCTTAGAGGGATGATTAATAAGTGTTAAGCACCCCCTATGCATTGTTAAGGTCAGGTCTGCACTAAAAGACAGCACCAACCAGTGAACAGCAGCAGCAGCAGGTAGAAATGGCTTGGTTTCAACTCCCATTTGTACCTGCTGTCTGATAAACTACACAAACTGAAATGAAAGTAGAATCACTCTAGTGGATAGGTGCTCTCTCCATGCCCAAAAAAGCAAATGTCTGAAATAACTACAGCTTATGTGTAGGTAGCAATGAAATAAAGGTCTGGTTAAAAAAATAGTTTAATAGCCAAAACATTGTTTCATATGTGGAGACAAAAGCATGGTAAAACTCAGTGTAAAACAAACTATTTTATATGTATGCAGACAGAGCATAATTAATACAATTTGTATGATTTGTATTGCCCAGTTTATCACATTTATAAAAATGCTCATTGATAAATATATACGAGAAAAGAGTAGCTAGCAAAAATCAAACAAAATAGATTAAAAGAGAAGAATAATGTTTTCTGAAAGCAAATGAAATATAAAAGGAAGAAGATTAAGTATAGATTGTTCAGAAAAAATGGAAACACAGAATATTGATTAAGATGAAAATACAGAATGAAATGTTAGAAGAAAAGGAAAAATCTAATGTTGGGATCATGGAGGAATTTTATTTGGTCAGATGAGAAGAACTACAAGGCTATTGTATAGAAGGCTGCAATGGAACTTTTCAGAGCCAAAAAGAGTTGTGCCAAATAGGAAAAAATATAGTTTGCTTTAAAGTTTTTGATTATTTCAGGTAAATGAAATATTATAAACACTACAGTCCTCTTTTACTATAATAGTCTACTATAATATCTATATTGTTACATGCTTCATGGGATGGGTTTTTTTGTTTGTTTTTGTAACAGGTAGTTTCCTTTTTGTTTTGTTTTGTTTTTTTCTGTTTATTCTTATGTTCAAAAACTGAGATATATTAAGTAGAATTTTGTTGATTTCAGACTGATTGTTATTCTAAATGAGAATATGAATGGTCATTTGTTACTGTAATTTAAGCCCTCTGATATTTGGATTTATTGCATAAAAAGTAGATTTAAAGTTGTAATCTCAACTTGGAATTCAGTAAGACATAGTTACAAAGTGTGACAGAAAATAGAAGTTATGTCCTTACCATAACGTTCCATGTGGAGTGTTCATCTCGCCTTTGTTCTTACACCTGGGTTCGGAGCCGATCCTCGGCTCCGTGTCGGCCGCTTGGCAAAGCTCTGCATCGAGAAGAAGCTCAAGACCAACCTATCTCCCACAATTCCCCTCTGCCTTTACCTCAGATCTAGTTTGCAAACAAACCAGAACCCAACGGGAGTGAACATACAACACACATGCTAAAGCATAGCTGAAAAACAGCCGTAACAACTGAGAGAAACAGAAGTGGGAGAACCAAACCAGACACCTAAACTGGACGTTCTTCCTGAGGGTGGGAGGGTGGGAATGTAAGAACAAAGGCGAGATGAACACTCCACATGGAACGTTATGGTATGGACATAACTTCTATATGTGAGAGTGTTCAATCTCGCCATTTGTTCTTACACCTGGTCCCCTAGCTCCGTGATCCTGAGAAACTCACGGAAGAACGTTCCTGAGCACAGTGGAACCAAAGGTTGCCCTGTCCCTGGAAACCCTATCCACTTTATAATGAGTAATGAATGTATGTGGTTTAGACCAAGTGGCAGCCGCACAAATAGTGTCTAATGGTAGGCGGGCCGCATGAGCCAGGGATGTAGATATTGATCTAGTAGAATGTCCTTTGGGCTTGATAGGTAAACTCTGCTCAGAAGCAGTATAAACAAAAATAATACAATTGGATAGCCATTTGGAAAGGGTTCATTTCGTAACTGCCATGCCCTTTCTGCTGTCCGCAAAGGCTATAAAGAGCTGATCTGTTTTTCTGTGATCCTTTGTTCTATCCAAGTAAAATCTGAGTTGTCTATGAACATCCAACTTGTGTAACATATATTCCAACTTATTTGAATGGTTCTTGAAAAATGTGGGGAGCTCAATGGACTGATTAATGTTATTGACGGAGCAAACTTTGGGAAGAAAGGAGGGATTAGTGCGAAGAGATACCCTATCAGGGTGAAAGATCAAATATGGGTGTTTAACGGAAAGAGCTTGAAGTTCCGATACCCGCCTGGCTGATGTGATAGCTACCAGAAAGAGGGTTTTCCATGACAAAAACTTCAAAGAACAGGAAGAGGCTGGTTCAAAGGGTGGTAGCATTAGCTGTGATAATAGAAGGTTCAAATTCCATGGTGGTGTAGAAATTCTGACTGGTGGCCTGATATGGAAAGACCCTTTAAGAAAGGCCTTACAAAGTCTATGAGCCATAATAGGCGCCCCATTTTCTCCCACATGAAAGTTTGAAATGGCAGCCAATTGAACTCTCAAAGTGGAAGGAGAAGCTCCTTGGTGAAATAGTATGGATAGAAACTCCAAGACTCTGTTCAGTGGGGCTATTATGGGATCCAAATGTTGTGTAGTTGCCCAGTGTACAAAATGCTTCCACTTACTAGAGTAAATTTTTGTAGTGGAAGCGTTATGAGAAGCCACTAGAATATTTTAAACCGCAGGGGAAAGAAGATCAGACCTGGCTAAGAAGGGAAGCGGAGCAGCCAAGCTGCTAGTCTGAGGGAGAGAAGCGATGGGTGGGGAGCCCCTGACGAGTGGGTCAGTAGGTCCGGCTCTGGGTCCAGGATCCAGGGTTCCCAAATTTGGTGTGCTCGAAGAAAGGGAAACCAAATTTGACGAGGCCAGAATGAGGCAATGAGGATTATTGTCCTCTCCAGGTTGTTGGCTTTCATTAGAAATTTTGCAATCAGAGGAATAGGAGGGAAGGCGTACAGGAGGCCCGGGGGCCAATCGTGAATCAGAGCATCCCTGGGGACTTCCCCTGGAGGGGGTAATAGGGCAAAGTAGCTTCTGCATTTGGCGTTCATTGGAGACGAACAGATCGCTAGCAAGGCTGGCCCCACTTGCAAAATATCTTGTCCGCAATTGTTCGTTTGAGGGACCACTCGTGAGGTAACAGGATGGCTCTGCTCAACCTGTCCGCTATGACGTTGGATAACCCCGGGATATGCATTGCTATCAGAAAGCAACCCGTGGACTCTGCCCATTGCCAAATTCTCATGGCCTCTCTGCATAGTTGATAAGACTTGGTTCCCCCTTGTTTGTTTATGTACCAGACTACGGACATGTTGTCCGACTGAACTGCAATGGTCCCTAGAGGTAGAAGGGGAGAAAAGTGTTGCAACGCTAGAAACACTGCCCTCAGCTCTAGAACATTGATGTGCAGATTGTACTCCAACTTGGTCCATTCGCCTTGGACTGTCTGTCCCTGAAAGATGCCCCCCCACCCTATCAGGGAAGCGTCCATGGTCACCGTAGCTGTCGGGTAGCACAAATGGTCGGCCGCTGGAGAGATTGCAAGTCTGAAGCCACCAAGACAGGTGCGACTTGCAGATGTTCGTGATGTGAATTTCGTGTGTCAGGGGTAATTGTTGGAACGACCATTGTGCAAATAGCAGCCATTGAAGAACTCTCATGTGCAGCCTTCCCAAGGGTATTGCAATGAGGGAAGCTGCCATGAGACCCAAAACTTTCAGAACCAGTTTTGCTGGGGATTTTTTGGCCAACAGGAGAAGAGATATATGATTTTGTAGAGAGGCTATTCTTTCTGGAGGAAGCCTTAGAATTAAGCAATGCGTGTCCAATTCTGCTCCTATGAATGAGATATGCTGTGATGGCTGTAATACAGATTTTTTGAAATTTACGGAAATTCCGAGATGAACACAGAGTTCTAGTGTGTAATCCCTGGCCTGAATCAGTCGACGCTCGGTGGTGGCAGTAAGGAGCCAGTCGTCCAGATACGGAAACACCTGGAATCCTAGGCGTCTCAAGTGAGACGCTACCACTGCCATACATTTGGTGAAAACCCTGGGGGCTGAGGTCAGACCAAAGGGCAGGGCTCGAAACTGAAAGTGACTGGCTCCCAGCCAGAAGTGCAAGTGATCCCTGGACGCCCTGGCCATTTTGATGTGGTAGTATGCATCCTTTAGATCTATTGAGCACATCCAGTCGTCCTTCTGTAAGAATGGAAGGATCGATTGAAGCGTGACCATCCGGAACTTTCCTTTCTTGACGATGGTATTGAGTTTGCTTAGGTCCAGAATTGGCCTCCAGTCCCCTGTCTTTTTTGGAACTAAAAAGAACCTTGAGTAAGTTTTGAATCCTCTTTGGTCCACTGGGACTGGTTGGATGACTCTTTTTTTCTAGCAGCTTTGAAATTTCTATAGCTGCAGGGTCTTGCAGATAGGGCGGTACATCTGGGAGTCTTTTCTGCGGAAATGGGTGTAATAGGAACGGAATTTTGTAACCTCTGGTAACAATGCTTTTTACCCAATTGTCTGATGTTATACTTTGCCAGGCCTGAGGGTATAAAGCTAAGCAACCCCCGACTGCCTCCAGAGCAGGACAGTTGGGCCTCTTCTCAGGAGTGCTGGAAAGGTTTCCCGAGGAGTGTATCCCTGTCACCTTGGTTTTGCGAACCCCCTCTGCCGCCAGGGCGATGTCTTCCACCTCTGCCCCCTCCTCTGCCTCTAGAGGGGACATCACCCTGTGTGCCTGGGAAAGAGCCTTGGGGTTTTCGAAACTACATTTTACCACCACGTTGCCCTTTGGGGTATGGTCTGGATGGGGTAGAAAAATGGACTCCGACAGCAGACAGAGTCTTTCCCTCTTGCTCACACCGAGTAAAGGTCTCCTTTACTTTAGGGCCAAAGAGAGTGGCACCGTCAAATGGGGCATTAGTAAAGGAAGACTTGAAGGCTTCCACAAAGGAACATAAGCGCATCCAGGATTGTCTACGAAGAGCAATCGCTGAAGCCGCAGCCCTACTCGATCCTTCGGCTGCATATGAAATGAGCCTCATGGATGAGTTCACAATAGAAGTAAGGGTATTGAGTTGTGCTGTAACTTTCTCTGAGACAGCAGCATCTGTAGTACCCTGGAAGGTATCTCCCAACTCTTTGATTAGATCCCTCTGTAACCGTGTGAAATGGGTCAAATAGTTTAGCGATCGCATGGAAAAAGCCGCTGAACTAAAAATGCGCTTCCCATACCTGTCCATAGTCCTAGAATCTCTGTTAGGTGGATGGACAGATAAGGAAGATTCAGACATCTCCTTTTTAGTGGCCGCTACCACCACCATAGCGTCCACTGGAACTCCTTTTGTGAGATAAGCCTTATCTTGAGGGGCAGTAATATATTTATTAGGCTTTCTAGGGACTGGCTCCACTGTGTCAGGTGTCTCCCCAATCAGTTCCATCAACTCATGGAGTGACCCAGGAGGAAGAAGGACGAGCACTGAATGCCTTCAGCAAGACTGACTCATCCTCAGAAGGGGGTAGGGCTTGCCAATCACCTCTCTGTTTTAGGATCTCCAGGATGTCAGAAAAGGAGACATCCTCTGAGGGTGATTTCGGGGACCCTTCTGACTCATCTAAGTCAGTGTCCGATGTCAAGGATTCTTGTGGAGAATCCAAGTGTCTCCTCTTACACAACCTTTTCCTCGGAACTTCCTCGGGGGGGACATCCGATGAAGCCTCCGAGGAAGACCTCTGGGGTGGCTGAGACACGGTGCTCGACGCTTTGATGTAGCCGTGGGTGCAGAGGAGGATAACGGACCCTTATGGGAAGGAGAAGCTGTTTCTGCAGAAGTGGTTGTCTGAGTCGACAACACCTTCCTCATGAGGTCGAAGGCCCCCGGGTCCCGAGTGAATCCCCGGTTCGGAGGGATCCCCGAGATGGGGACCGAGGGTATCGACCCTGAGGACGGAGCCGAGTCAATCCAAGCCGAGGCACCGAGAGGGAGAGTCGGAACCGAAACATTGGTCTGACTCTCGGTCCCCGAACCAAGGATGGATCGTCGGCTCCGAGACTCCGGTAAAGGGTCCGTCGGAGTCGAGGTGAACGGTGCCGACCGAGAAAAAGACGGTTCCGGCACCGAGGGCTCCACGATCATCAGATCAGCCTCTCCCGGCTCCGAGGACTGAATAGGTCTCGGAGGAGGAACATATGGAGATAAGGGAAGGCCTTCGAGTCTCGACACCAACTGGGAAGAGACTGAGATGAGTTTGGACAAGGCCGTATTCTCCATTAATTTCTGCACCACGCGGTCTACATTGGTGTCGGAGAGGGGCCTAGAAGAACGCATCGAAGGAATCGAAGACGGAGCCGACCTCAAGAACACAGGAGGTGGGAGCTCCGTCACCGGTTCCATGACTCGAGGCTCGGTAACAGACAAAAGTTCAATACTCGGCCCCAAGGTCTGTGGAACCGGTGAGCGAACTTTAAATGAAGAGCTCGGAGCCGATGACATGGGCTCCGACGTCTTCGATTCCTTCGAGGATTTAGATGTCTGGTCCAATGCATCCAAAGCCTCTTGGAAAGCAGGCTTCAAAAGGCCTCTATCCATGAGTTTCCTGCGCCTATCTGTCATGACCCTTCCACTGAAAGAATGACAAATGGAGCAGTCTTCTTGCAGATGGAGAGGGCCAAGACAGTAGATGCAGGAACTATGGTTGTCTGTGACAGACATTTTCTGTCCACATTGGCACCGTTTGAAGCCTGACTTAGCTTTTTCAGACATAATAACAGTAAGTCAAATCAGTAAAACTATATAGCACACAGTCTTGAACAGGTAGTTACCAACAATAAAGTCAAAGCCAGTAAATTAGTCAAATCCGGTAATTTGTCAAATCCAGTAGAAGTTTTATAACTTATAAAAGTTCTATAAGTCTTATAAGTTTAGAGGGTGGGGTAGGCCCCGAGGGAACTAACTTATTATATATATATATAAAAGATATATACGTACTCGAAGAAAGCCCTTGACTCACTACACACACATACACACAAAACTTAAAGGTAACTAGAAGAAAAAATTATCTAAAAATGTTAGATAAAAGTAATCTTAGCTGTCAGGTGGTCCGAGCTCATCAAAAATGATGCGAACGTTGCAGCGGCAAACTAGATCTGAGGTAAAGGCAGAGGGGAATTGTGGGAGATAGGTTGGTCTCGAGCTTCTTCTCGATGCAGAGCTTTGACACGGAGCCGAGGATCGGCTCCGAACCCAGGTGTAAGAACAAACGGCGAGATTGAACACTCTCACATCTTAATTTAATGTTGGAGAAATACTTGGTGCAAGAGGAACAAAAATGAAAAAAACTATAGAATTAAAAATAAAATTGTTGGGCACGTTAAATGAAACAGAAAGAAACGGCAAAATTGCAAGTAGTACTTCTTAATGCATATAGCAGGAGGGCAATTAACATACAGAACACTATGGTAGGCTTGGTTATCAGTTACAAGCCTGACTTTTTACAGGATGTAAGACTAGAGCACAAGCCATTTAAAAAGTTGGAAAGAGAGTGGGGTGGAGATTTTTAACTGTTAAACAACTGGGGTTAAACCACGCAGTAGTGGGATAGCAGATTTAAAGAACTGTATCTGTGTATTGAAAAAAATATGGTATGGTGTGAAAGGTAGGGGAAAGTAGAATGTGCAAAAATAAAAATATAGAGTACTTGGGTATCATGCAGGATGAACTTGGGGGACTGGAACTGAATGTTCAGAAAAGTTAGAGACATACTTGTATACAAACAAGACTGCGGTTGTAGAAGACACTGTTCAAGTAAAGAATAAATTATTTAATGATATAAAAAATCAAACAAAACTTTACAGGAAAATAGGCCTAAAAGTGTGGATGTAATTGATAATTGTACTTGTTTTAATACTTGTTAAGTATCAATACTGATTATGTATGCCACTCAAATAATCAAATTAAGAAATATGTCTAAGAAAATCTGATCTGTTAGAATACTGTATGTTTTTATTAATTCTGTGCAGGAAAAATATTAAAAGAAGAAAGAACACTGAAAAAGCTAATATAGAAGATATTTGTCTTTTAAGACATTGCTCCACAAACAGGAAGAGGAAGAATGGCAAAAATTCATCCCCCCTCGCTAGCGTCCTTTACCGGCGTAACTGAATGCAACATTTGCTTAAGGCATTCAGTAGCAGCTTGCCAGTAACATCAGCTGTTCAGGCTCCACATTAAAGTGCTTTTTTACATGTAGTTTGTTAGCATTTCATTTTCATCTCACTTTATGTAGGGCTCCAGTAAGGCGTGCAATGCGTTAATGTTCCGTGCAGTGAGGTCTTCTTTTGAAATTGTTTTTTTTATTTTTTTTAACAGCACTGCGAGCCTCTCTAACAGGCTTTGCCTCAAGGCAGAGAAAATGTATACATACAAATACATGTCCTGAGAACATGTTAGTAAGGAAATTCAGGAGTCTAGGTATGCTGAAATTCATTATGTGCAAACGTGTTTCTAAGCTGTCATGTTTACCAGCAGGGTCAGTAACTGCAGAAATGATCACAATGTTTGCCATCATGGAATGTGCTTTATAACGCTCCACGCCCAAAAAATAATACTGAATTGCAGAAATGTTATAGTAGAAAAAAAATTGCCTAATTACTAAGTAGAAACCCGAACACTGTATAATGTACCAAAAGTAAACGGGAAAAAGTGTTAAGGGTATAAGACTATAGCAACAGCAAGTGGTTTGGAATGTGGTTGCAATAATACGTAAGTACCAAGATTTTAAATGCACATGCAGTAAATCTAAAATAAGGAATTGTGTTCTTAAGAAAAAGATTTTCCTTTTGTAAATGTAAACATGATTAGTTGACAGTTCTGAAGCATGATGTAACATTTTTATGGTATTATTAAATAAAAAAGAAATAGATGTGAAGAATATGAACTGGAAATGCTTATGTACAAATATGTGTGTAAACTTTAAGAAATATGAAAAAAGTAGAAAATTGACAGCTATGGGAGGCAAACAGGAGAATACATTTATTCAGAAAAAGTATTTTATGTTAAAAGTGCTAGTAGTCTAGGAATTAAAGTTGCAGGAGCATCTGAAAATATTAAACATAGGTTGATAGCCATTGAGAGAGCATTTTGCTATTCATCAGTCAGAATAAGCAGGCACATTTCTTAGTTGTTTGTAGTTTCTTACATGTATTTTCCGATTTACTGATGTGAAGACTGTTCAACAAATGTATTTTATAAAAAATATATACATTTTGAAAGTTAGAACTTGCACACCAAAAGGATTAAATGATGTAAACTGGAAATGTTTGATTAATTAAACAAGTTATTTGATGTTCATTGTTTTTGTGTTCTCACTGGCTATGTTTTCCTATTTCATATAGGTTGCTAGTTTTGTTTGTATCCCCCCCTTGAAGGCTTTGCTAAGGCACCAGTGATTCATTTTAATTTTACTAAAAGAGTTGCAGCTAGCATTGCTGTTTTATTTCATTTATATCTATTTTGAACGGTATATTATATCTATCTGTTTTGATCTTAGGTTCCTTCCTGGTGTCTATCCCAGTGCCAATGTACCACAAGATTATGACTGGCTGCTGGTTTGGGCCTCAGACATACTGCACTGAAGCCTTTCCTTCTATTACCCATGAGAAGGCCTTCATCCTCTATAATTTCTTAGCAGTGTTTCTGCTGCCATTGGTTACTATCTGTATCTGCTACACTGCTATGTTGTATCAGATGGGACATCCTACAGTGGAGCCGGTGGATAATAACCACCAGGTAAGTGTTGTGTATAGTCATTAGACATATCTGCTTAATGTATATGAGGCATAAAATGCTTTGGTAGTTGAGGCTGGTAGACTTGAAGCTTTTCCCCATCTGTGTTATAATCTTTTTCTTCTTTGACCTACCATAATGGAATTATAAATATTAAAAAAACTCAATTCAATGGAAGAAACAGAACGAGGAAGCAATGCAGACTTCTAGTCAAGGAATACTTCTAACATAATTGTTTTATGGTTCATCTTACCAGTTGATTTTGGGTATGTACAGTTAGCAGCATAATCAGTTCATAGGACATTACCAAACATTTGGTATAATTTCTTTTTTTAAGAAAATTTTTATTAATTTTACATATTTACAATATATACACAGAAAGGAAGAAATTCAACAATACATATTGCTATACAAGGAATACATCAAATCATCAAGGTAATACAATTAACACATTAAGAGTTTTGGTATTTCAACAGTGACATTTCAAGGTTATCCCAACCACTAAAAGTCTTAGTTTGATTTATAGATCTTATTCTGATCACTTCTTTTTCAGTTTTACATAGTATTGCTGTTAAATTTAAACATTCTTTGAATGCAGGAACTGAGTTTGATTTCCAACTTTTTGTAATAACTTTTCTATCAACTACCAAGAGATCCCAAAACATGTTTTGCTGTTTGGCTTTTACAGATACAGGAAGTGGAACATTCATTAGTATTACTGATCTAGTTAAAGAACAATTATCAGACCATAACCCCTTAAAAAACATACTTATCTCTTCCCAGTATACATTTAATTTTCACAATCTATAAACGTGTATCCAATCAGCTTTTACATCTGTACTACATCTCAAACAAATGGAAGAAGTTACTTTATTAAACTTAGAGATTTTATAGGGAGTAACAAATATTCTATGTATATATTTCTACATAAAAACTTTCTAGTATAAACTTGAAGAAGTTTAACTAACTGATTTAAGTAACAAAGTTTTATTCTTGCAATCTGTTAAGTCATTCAGTCTACTACTATCTAAGAAATTCCAGAATTTTGCATCAAAATTATTATTATTTATAATTAACTTGCATTATATGGAGAAGCTTCCTTTGTAGGTCAATCAACCTTTGCTAATATCATTCATACATTCATATAATGGGGAATAGTGTTCTGTTCCTCTTTACTCATATAACCCACAAATTCATTTAATTTCTTACTAATGGGTAATATTAACTGGTTAGCAGATTCATCCAACTTATATTCTTTCAATAAATATTCTGAAGACTTGATGTTTCCTTTTTTAGTGCAGTCAGATCATAATACTAATCAATTCCCATTTTAATAAATTAATTTTAACATTGTGCTGAATTTTCTTAAATCTAGAAGTGTATGCAATGGGAAAGCACAACAAATTCCATTTCATATTAATGGAGTTTTAAAACATATTTCTTAACTATTTTAAGAATTAATTTCATATATGCAGTGTCTAAAGATTGAAACAGATTTCCTTCTAAGGTAAATTTTAGATGAAATAATTATTACATAGATCTAATTTATCATATTTAATAAACTTATAAGAATGTTGTATTCCATTGACTAGTATAAGTTAAGTCTATCCAGTGATCTGCACTGAGAAACAGTTGATGCAACTCAAAAGCTTTGTCTTTTTGCATTCTTTTTTTGAATAAACTATGAATGATTGAGCTCTCTGCTTCTTCTGTTTTTGTCTTCTATCCGGTGTATAGTAAAGTTAAAACTTGCAGCAACATAATAAGATTCTACATTTGGGAAGATAATGCCACCATGCTCCCATAATCTTAAATGATTTCTATAATCAACTCTTGGCTTTGCATCATACCATAAGAAAGAAGTCAACATTTTTTCTATTTTCTTGAATGTGATATATATATATATATATATATATATATATATGCATATATATATATATATATATATATACATATATACATATATATTTATATATATATATATATATATATATATATATATATATATATATATATATACAATCTTCAGTAACATAATCATTTTAATAAGTACTAACCTATCCTCAAAAGTAAGCAAAAAAACATTTATTCCATTTTTAATAAGACGTAACACTTCTTCAATTCATTTTTCAAAATTATTATTAATAGTCTTACTCACAGCTTGATAGATTTTTCTTACAAAATATTTTAGTTATTTTCCTTCCCAATTATGTTTATATTTATATTTAAACTTGCTGTCTAGTAATTGGTTTAACACTAAAGTTTTGGTTTTATCATTATTAAATGTCAACAATGATACTTGAAACTTTTCAATTTTATCTATTTCTTCGAATGAATGATTTAAATCTCCTATAGTTAGTAAAATATCATCTGCCAAAAGCTGTATTTTAGATTAATAATCGCTGTTAATTGAGAAACCATACATTTTTTCATTGCTTCTTATACTATTAGCTAAGGGTTCAGTAGCTAAATCTGAGATAGTTACTGCATTTTTTATATTATTGTCTTTTAATCTATTGATTATAAATTCTGTTTAATCTTTATTAATTAATTTATCTACTATATCTCTTAAACTTGTAGGGAGAATTGAAGTAAATGTTTTATAGACTACATTTAATAATGAAATAGGTCTATATGAGGAAACTAACATATTACCTTTTCCTTGTTTAAGTATAGGTGAGATTACAGAAAATTTCCATGAGGGAGGAATTATTTTGCCACTCTGAATTATCCTGAAAATTTCACTCGGTAATTTTTAAATATTTAATGGAAGCAGACTATATAATTCCATACTTAAACCATCTAACCCTGGAGCTTTACCATTTTTCCCTTTTTAAAGCTTCTTTAACTTCTATCAGCATAATAGGCTTATTCAACTGAGATATTTGTTGGATTTTAAGTTTATTACTAATATTTTCTTTAAATAATTGTCAATTTTGAAATCATCAGGATTATTATCTTATCTTTATTAAGATCCTCATGGAATTTTTTTAAAAAATATTAAGCATTTCCTCTGAAGAAAGCTGATTAGTGTGAGGATTTCAGATATTATTGATTTGTAACTTTTTGCTTAACATCTTACTTCTTTTAGCTAATCCTGTAGACGTTTTGAAGTCATTGCATCATAGCTGTGCAATTTTATTTTTTCTAAATCAATCTCAACTTTATGCGTTGCAACTGTTTGATATTTTGTCATTAATTTTTTTAATGATTTCAGTATTATCAAATTTCTGTTTGTTGTACAGACCTCACTTTGTGTATTTCATCTTGTATGTTAAACAACTATTTTATCCGGGTTCGTATTATGTTGTCGAATGTTTATGTTGTCGAATGCCTAAACATCGACACCTAAATGTTGAACACTCAAAACTGCTACTGGCCAATTATGCGAATTTTCAATCTGTCAAATGGCTTTCTTCTACTTCTCCATTTATACCTGTCCCTACCAGTGTACCACAAGGGTCTATCCTGGGTCCCCTCCTGTTCAATGTCTTTACCAATGATCTCTACACATCTGGTAAAGAATCCTCCCTCATCCAATATGCTGATGACTCAACCCTCATCTCCACCTCTGACAATATCTCTGAAATCTACATTCTAACTCAACATGCATTCCCATCCACAGAACAGTGGTTGTCCAATAATCTACTTTTCCTCAATCCCAAAAAGAACAAATTCTTACTCTTTCTTCCCTGGTCTCTCGCTCACCACAAATCCACCTTTGCTATTACATCCTCTAACAAGACTATAATCCAACCTGAAACTCACACAAAACTCCTTGGAGTCATCATTGATGATGAACTTAAATTAAATCTTCACATGCTCCAATGTATAAAAAAGACACACCAGAAACTTGGTTTACTGTACCCCAATAAAAAATTTCTCACCACAAATGCTAGACTCTCTCTTGCACATGCCCTACTCCTCCCCTGCCTCCTACATGCTGCTCCAGTGCTCACAAACATTCAAACCACAACCTTGAACAAACTCCAACAAACCTACCATAAGATAGCTAGGTTTGTCACAAACTTTCCTTACAATTCACATCACTGCCTTGCATTAAACCAACTACAGTGGCTTGAATTCCCCCAACTTCTACTATTATCTCAATGTCAGATGCTACACTTTATTCTTTATAAGCTTTCATCTTGTCCTGCACTCTCTTCCTTCGTCTCTGTCTATACTCCACCTCAGACTTTCCACACCTCTAATCAGCAACTACTGCACATCTACCAACATAAAAAAACTGCAGGCAAATTCCTATATAAACACTCTGTTGCCCAAGCTTAGAAAAAACTTCCAAGAGATATATGTTCCATCATCCACCCATCTCAGTTTAAAGAAAAACTCAAACTTCATCTAATTAACTTCAAAACTTGCTCTTGTGAAGTCCCAACCTAGTGCCCCTCCATTATACCTCTCTTACTCCCTTCCCTCTCATCTAAGTACTCACTTATTTTGGATTTGTACTAAAGATACTAAATCAATACTGTTGGTCAAAATTCTTCTTGCATATATGTAAATATATGTGTTTTACTGTTAAAATGTATGTGCTTGCATTGCTATTCTATTTTTTTAACTTTCTTGTATAACAGACTTCTGTTACATTTTTGATTCTAAACTGCATGCATTGCTGTTCTGTTTTTAACTTTCTTGTATAACAGACTTCTGTTATATTTTTGATGCTAAAGTTTGAATTTCTGTAATTTGTTTCTGTGTTGGAGCTTTTCTCCTCGGGTCTTCACTGAAAGTGGGCCTCAAGCCCAGCTGGACAAACTCGGTTAACAAATGTCAATAAATAAATAAATAAATAAATAAATAAATAAATAAGTATTGCTAATAAAACACAACCTAACATGGATACCAAAGTTCCTATTTTGCCTATCGAATAGACAAACTACTATACTATTCCTCTACCTATCAACACCTAAAAATTCATCCTTGTAAATAATTAATATAATATTATGGATCCTCTTCACAACATCAAATACTCACATTATCGAATCCAACTTCATCAAACCTTTCTTCATCGAATCTTCATTATATCAAACTCCCAGAACAACAAAAATGAACCCTGGGAAGGGAACCACTTGGCCATCATGGTGAACCTTGCCCTTCCTCCACTGTAGTGCAATCTTGGAGTTGGTATATTTAGTTGGAGGAGTGGAGGGTATTTTGTTTTGCTGTTTGTTGTTTTGTCCTGGTGGTCGAGTGGTTCCTTTCCAGGGGTTCACTTTCGTTGTTCCAGGACTTTGATATAATAAAGATTTGATGAAGTGGGTTTGATGAAGTCAGATTTGATAATGTGAGTATTTGATGTTTTGAAGTAGACCCAACAGACTATTAATTTGGTTATATATTTTACCATTTAAAAATATTCCCTCCCATTACTACATAAAAGTTTAATAATCCTCATCTATTAATTTCAAATATTAAATAATCCAACAAATGGTATATTATATACCTATTTATGTAATAGTGGCATTAATTACCATTCAAATATTTCTAAATTATTCACTAATTCAACATTATTATAACTAAATCTCTAAATAAGTATAACAGAGTGGGACCTGAACAGATAAAGACAGCTATAAAATTACAGATGACAAGTAATCTTATCATAGTAACCTATACTAAACTATAATATAAAAGCAAAATCAATCTAAGTTGGTTAGAACTGCCACATCAGCTAACATATACACAACTTCTTACTACCTATAAAATTATCCAGCATCCATCTGCCTGTCCAGCAGTAAAATACATTCTACACAACTATGTTCCCAATTGGTCATTGCTATCCAGTGACCATAAACTCCTGTCTGCCTACAAGTCTAGCAAATTTGCAAGGCATAGTCTGTACTCATATAAGGTTGCTGAGGCCTGGAACACATTACCTGTATCTATCAGGTCTACACCCCCCTGCCCATCTTTCAAAACCACTCTGAAAGACTCCCTAGCTAAAACCTGGCTCTGTTCTTGCTCAGGATTAGAATCAACTTTATTCCTAAATGTGAACACATGCCTTTTCTATCCTTATACCGTTTTACTTTCCCTTCTTCCTTACTTTTTACTTTTCCTTACTTCCTTATTGTGATCTAATTCTCTTCCCTGACTTTCTCTCTAAATGTACTATAAGCCTGTTGTCTCTCACTTCGTATTGCAGTTCTTGTTTGTATTAAACAAACTTGCCTTTAATTTCTCTACAGATTGTCTACATTTTTCTAAATATTAAATGATTGTCATATATCTTGTTTTGATTCTAAACTAATGTTTTTGTATTATGTCTAATTTATTATACGTAAACTGCAGATTTTTCTTTTTGTTTTAATTTTTGAAGAGTGTAAAATTATTATTATGAAAATGCTTTGTAATTATTTGAAGATTTTCTCCCAGGGCCTCTGTTGAAAATGGGCTACTACTCAGTTGGACTTTCCCAGTAATCAAATGTTAATAAATAAATCATGTTTTTTTCGATTTTACTCAGCAAAACTAGCTTAACTTATACAATTGAATAAACGGCTTTGACTTTGCCATTTTTACTGTAGATAGCTCTGCACCTACTGTTTTCGTAATCCAGCTATATATTCTCTCTACATCTGGCTTTACTGTGCTAACATATATTTGCTTTATGTGCACTAAGTTGGTATAGTGTTGACTCTTTCAACAGACTCAAAAGGAAGCACACCTGCATGAGTAGCTTGTAGCTCCTATAATTCACAAAGGAACATTGTTACTGTAGACAGTATTGCTACACTAATTCCTTCTTAGTTTGCAGCAGTTGTATTTGTTTTTCTCAGCAAAGGTTTTCGCATATCTAAATAGTTTTAGCTGATGTAAATGATTCATGCACTGCTAAGGGTGTCTCTCACAAGTAATTAACTGCATTGATATATTTGTTGCTGATGTGTCATGCTTATAAAGTACTGATTGTATATTGCTGTATCATTAGTTACTGCATTGACTTGTATATGTTTTCAGTTGCTAAACTGTTAATTGTTTGTGCCTTATCCTCCTGTTAACTATCTCTTTCACTTCCTTCCATCCAACAACTGTTCCATCTAACTCTCACACTCCTTTTTTCCCTTCCAACAACAGGGTGATCTCTCACTAGCCCATACTACTTCTTTAACTCTTCACACACAGGCACCCCCCACCCTATCCCTACTCCTACCTCTTGCACACATACTTGATAGTCTCTTGCATCTAACCTCCTCTTCTATTATTTCCTGTTTCCTAGGTTAAAATACCTAGCCAATCTCCACAGTTTAGAACATAAGAGTTCCAACTCTCAGCTGAAGATCAGATACTCTCCTCCAAATCGGAACCAGTGGCTCTACTACATTCCATCCAGCTTGTGTATGTTAATGTCCAATTGTATCACTGTTAAACTGAATACTTGTTTAGACTGCTCGCACACCAGTGAGCCGGACCTCTGAGCTACTCCTTCCCCATAGTTAGTGTTCCCATACTTTTACCTCACATACTACTATCCTCTATCCTGGTCCTTGTCCTTCTATCACCTACATCAATTTAGACCCCTGTACTCTCTCTCACCACCTGCCACTCAACACTGTTCTGCTACCCTTAAGTACTCTCTGTTCTAGTTGTGTTCCTTTTTTTTCTTAAGTCTGTGCTTTCCACCCTTCTTTAACAGTCTCCCATAGCTACTCTTAGCATTGTGCTACTAATTACAACACCTCAATAGCATTACTTATCCTCTTTTATTCTCCTTACTTACTGCAATGATTGCAATGTTTTCCTTTCAGTTTTCCATTGCAGTTTTTCTGCTCTATTGCTTAATCAGTTTCAGTATGTACATCTCCAGTGATTGTTTTTTTCCTTCTCCTATCTGCTGCCATCTGCTCCATTTGCCCTCACTATGGTCAGGCTCACTGTACACCCCTTTGCCCCCATATCCCACCTACCCCCACTATCTCTAGATTTAAACCAATCCACAAGACATACCCCCTCAGCAATTCATCCAGTCATATCAGTCACACACGTAGCTGCCAATTATCCATATACTAGTATACTGATTACTTTTTTCTTAACCACAGTACAACCTCTCCCTATTGCAGGCACACCCTCACTAGATACTATATACAATACACCAAAACAAAACATAACTCCAAATTACATACACAATGTTACTTCACTTTCTTTTACTCACTCTGCTAATAACCTCTTACTTACTAACTTGCTGTCAAACTCTGCAGGTCATAACTATCTACTCCTCCACTAACCCACTCAACACTCCATTTGATTCTCCATTAAACAACATAATCATATCTCCTTACCTTTTTAGCAGCTTCTACACAGACCTCTTTATATTCAGATATGATCACTCTCAGTCTACCCCACATCTACAGCTCAACTATGTTAAACCAGTTACCAAACTTACACACCTATTCCTATTCAACTCTACCCTGCTCAAGCTATGTGGTGACATACATCCTAATCCAGGACCGGAACCACATAATCAAACACCTCACACTGCAAACCCTCACTCACTCACCACTAACACCACTTATCTCCCTCACAGTAGCTCAGATAACCTACTATTAAACATGAACCTAAGAATCATACTTAAACAAAAGTCATGAGTTTCATGCAGCTATCACCCATGATGCCCTGACTTAGCTATCCTAAAAGAAACCTGGCTAAAACCCCACATATCTGATAGTGAAATCCTAAACCAGGGTTACAACATACATAGACATGACAGAATACATAAAAGAGGCAGTGGCATAGCTAGAATATACAAGAACACTACACTATCAAACGAGAAAGAATCCCAGTCAACCCCCCAGAACTACAAAATACAAAAATGTAATTACCCACCTTCAGGTTAACTTCAACAAACACATTATTATAATAGCTATCTATATACCCCCAGGTAGCAACACTTCCACTATTGAAAACCTCCTTTGTTGGAGTGCTTCAATTTTTAGACAAAATACTATAATAATGGGAGATTTCAACATGGATTGGTCAACCTACTCATCAGATAATCCCAGCAATTGTATCAACCTTCATGCTTTTTATCAAATTATACAATCCCCTACAAGATTTGACAGGCATAGCAAAAAAAAATAAATTCTTGACTGGACACTCACAAACAAATCCTCACTCTGTCACCAATCAGGTTGTCTCCCTGACTGCCTAAGTGATCATTTAGCCACTTACCTCCTTAGGCAATGTATCTATCCTACTAAAAATATTATTTACAAACTTATAGGCAACAAAAGGCATTTCTCTCCTGAAGTTTACAAAGCCATTCTGCAACAATGTGACTGGTCCCCTTTAAAACACCGGCACCTAGACTTGGCTATTGAATATTTTAATGATAAATTCCAAAATATACTAAACAACCTAGCTCCCCTTAGAAAGATCCGTACTAAATCTAAGCACATACCATGGCTTACCAATGAGACTAAGGAACTCCTAAAGTGGAGAGACAGAGCATGAGACCTATATCATAAGACTAAAAGTCAAGATTCCCTCCTCACATACCATCAGTTAAGCAACATTGTCAAAAACAAATAAAACAAGACAAAAAGCTATACTATACATCCATGCAACAAAAACACCAAAACAATCCCTAGAAATTCTGGGGTGCCATTAAACAACTACTTATACCTGGACAGAACACAACCCCATCTCTAACCACTCCAAATACTACAGATAGTATAGCCACACAATTTAATTCACACTTTATATACTCTATACTTTCCCTAGTAGAAAATAACAAGACCCCCCTCTATCTACAACGTACTAGGCAGTTCCCCCAATTCCTTTACAATAAAACCATTTCAAACTAACATCATCAAAAAATATCCTTTCTCGCAGCTGACCAACTCCCCAATGAATTTCTAAAATTAGCAGCAGACTGCATCTCCTACCTTACATATCTCCTAATAAACCAGTCCATTATTGAGCAATATGTCCCCAAACTCTGGAAAGTCTCCTATATCATCCCCCTCCACAAAGGCGGCACCTCTACAGAGTTCTCAACCTACAGGCCAATTGCTGTCCTCTCCCCTATAGCCAAAATTCTTGAAAAATGCAAACACAGACAACTCCTTAACTACCTGCTAAGTAATAATCACCTATCTGCATCGTAACATGGTTCTAGACCTAAACACAGCACCACCACTGCCATGCCAGCTTTACAAGCTCAGTCAACCATATTAGAAATGATAACCAGCTCACCTCTGCATCTTTCTTGATATGTCTAAGGCCTTTGATACAGTGTCACACCAAAAGCTGCTAAAAGAACTAGCTACTTTAACTATAAACCAGCCTGCCCTCATCTGGTTTCTCAGGTACTTAACTGACCACAAACAAACAGTTAAGTAGTAAACTGAACTATCCACCCAACTACCGATCCCAGTAGTAGTACCCTAAGGCTCAATTCTTAGTATGCTGCTTTTCACCGTATTCACAAATAGGCTCAGCACAACCACCCAGCATGCAACTATCATTCAATATGCTGACAACTCCTCACTCATATGCTCAGCTTCCTCCCCACCAGAACTCCTACAAACAACCCAACAATCTCTCCAGGACATTGAAGAATATCTCTCTGACTCTCAACTCATACTCAGTCCAAATAAAACAAAGCTTGTGCTCTTCACTAATAGTAAAGCATCTAACTATACCCCTCACCATCTACTCAGCCAGTAAAACTAAAATAGAACCTGTCCAGCATGCCAAACTCCTTGGAGTTACAGTAGATGACAACTTAAAATTTGACAAGCACCTCACTCTAGCTATCACAAAGGTCCAGATTAAGCTTGGTTCGCTATACAGAGTCAAGCATTACCTAACCAATGCCACTAGTCATTCCATCGCAAGGACTCATCTACTCTCTACCTTCCTTTATGCCTCACCAATATTCACTAACTTCATATAATCTGACTTAAACAAGCCGGAGTGCTGTTATAACAAAATTGAAAATCTGCTACTAACCTCCCTCACAGATCACATCACTGCACAGCACTTCATAAACTTAAATGGATGAAACTATCTCATCTCCTGTCTCTCAACCAACTAACATTAACTCATTCTATCTTACACCATCCAGACTACTGTCCATTACTTAAGAACTTAGTTCATCCCTACTCAAACAACAGAACACTAAGATCCTCCAACAAATTACTAATTACAGTAACTAAACCTAATAACTATCACAGCAATTCTCTATTCCTCTACCAAATATCCAAGTCCTGGAATTCCATACCTCAAATGATACTAAACACTAGCAATACATCCAAATTTAAAACACTGCTTAAGGGACACCCAGCTAACACCGAGCTCTGCTCCTGCTCTAACCCAAGTTGATCTATTCTGTCCATCCCTTTTCTTTCAACCATAATTATCTTCTCTTTTTTTTTACATTCTAAGCTGCTTTTCTCAATGCCCACCAAATTTCAACTTCTCTCTACCTACCTCTAATTCCCTACTCCTTAAATCACTTTATACTTATCTCCAGTCTTTTATATGCATCTTCTTTCCCTCCTTATCAACTCGCCTCCACACTGCCTTGCTGTCACTATTTTAAGTATGTGTTCCACTAATGTAGCATCTAATTTTTTTCTTGCTTTATACTTTTCATAATATTTTCTTCCTGTACCATGACATTTCACCTAAAAATCTACCATTTCCCTGTGATGATGAAATCTACTTTTATTTGTCAGTTTGTTAATTAACATTTTTTTTTCTACTGAGAATATTATTACTGTATATTTTATGTTTTTTTAGATGTCTCTTTGTTTTTGTCAATTAGTTGTTTAGCTTACTTACTGCCTATATTTCTTGTATTATCCTGTAGTGTGTTTTCTTGTATTGTATTGTAAAATTATGTGTTTCTGGTATTGTATTGCATGAATTTGCATGTAATGTTTTTTATAAAGGAGGTTTTCTCTCCGGGCCTCCACTGAAAATGGGCCTCTGGCCCATTAGGACATCCCCAGTAAACAAATGGAAAAATAAATAAATAATAAATAAATAAATAAATAAATAAACAAATAAATAAAATTTTAAAGTACAAGTGTCTACATCTCAAATTTGTATAACAATCTTAACACGACAGAAATCAAAATATTTAAAAATCCTTTAGTTTATAGGTTCATAGGTTTATAGGTAGGTACTAGGCTATTAGCCCAAGGGCCTACATAAGCCTAGCCAGCAAGGTTCCATAGCTTATGCCACCCAAGAAAGTTATTTTCCTGTGCCACTGTCCAGCAGGGACACAGAAGTGATCCCCGGGGTGTATTTCCTATTTCCCATCCACTCATCAAGATTTTTCTTGAAGAGTGCTAATGAAGAACTTTGCTTGATATAGATGGGTAGCTTGTTCCAGAGTATAGGAAGTCTCTGGGACAGGAATCTATCCCTCCAGCATGTCCTGTTTATTGTGGTGACAAGGTTTAGGTCCCTAGAGCATGTAGCTTGGAGGGATTGGGATTTCTTTAGGTGTAGCATGTCCAACAGCTCTGGGTTTGACATAGCTTTATATGTTAGGCAGAGATCACCTCGGAGTAGGCTATATTCTATGGAGCAAAGCTGGAGTTTTTTGAGGCAGTCAGTGTAGGGCATTTGTTTGAGGCCAGTAATCGTCTTTGTGAGGTACTTCTGTGGCCTTTACATCTGCTGCAGATGTCTTGTGAGGTAGATTCCAAAAGGGGCGCTGTACTCTATAATGGGTCTAATGAGTGACGAGTAGAGGGGAACAATGACCTCTTTTTTCCTGGATGAGAACCCTTTTATTATGAGGTGTGCCATGTCGAAGGACTTCCTGACTACTGTGGCGATGTGACTATCAAAGGAGAGACTGCTGTCCACCTGGGTCCCAAGGTCTCTTATCACACATTCGGTGTTAAGTAGATTGTTGCCTATGTGGTAGTTCATGGGTACAGAGTTTTTACCAAAGGGGATGACACTGCACTTTTTGGCATTGAGTTTGAGGCCATGGCTCTGACACCAGGCATCTGTCTCAGTGAGGCCCTTCTGTAGGATGTCCACATCATTTGGGGACTTGACTATGGCTCCTAGTTTGCAGTCATCTGTGAACATCATTAGCCAGAGGCCTTCTGTCTTAGCCTGTACTTCAGAGAAGTAGATACCAAACAGGAGAGGTCCCAGGATGGAACCCTGTGGTGCTCCATTTGTCACTGCTTTGAGGTCAGATTTGGAATCTGCAACTTTTACAGTGTGTGTTCTGTCAGTGAGCCAGTTGGCAACCCATCTTGTGACGTAGGGATTTATACCTAGTTTAGTGAGTTTAGCTATAATTCCAGAATGGGGGATGGTGTTGAAAGCCTTGGCGAGGTCAAGATAGGCTGTGTGAACCACCTTACCCTCATCCACAGCTTTGGTGACTGCCTCAAAGAAGTCAATCAGGTTCAGGAGGCATGATCTGCCTTTCACAAACCCAAACTGGGTGGGATCCAGAGTTTGGAGGTTACCAATGTCTTTGTTTATGAGTTCCATGATGATATGTTTAATGGCCTTGCAGACCAGGCTCATCAGGCTAATAGGTCGATAGTTCCCGGGATCAGTGGTGGCTCCCCCCTTTGTGGAGTGGGATAACTGTTGCTGTGTGCCATTCAGTGGGCACAAAGCCTGATGCGAGGCTATTATTGAACACTGTGCTTAAGTGGGGAGCCAGTTTGTTCTGAAGTTCATGTAAAACATAGCCTGGGTTGTTGTCCGGTCCCATGGATGCTGTGTTTTTGGCTTTAGAGAGTGCAGCTTTTACCTGCGTAGTTGTGATTACAAGGATTATGCATTCTTCCTGTATAGATATGTGCCATTTAGGGGGTGAGAGGGGGTTAAAGTTAGCACTGAACCTCTCTGCCAGGATGTTGGCAATATCAGTTGGTTCTGTATTTTTTATGCCTTTGTGCTGTAACTCAGAGCAGATCTGGGTGTTGCCATCTAGATTCTTGACATAGCTATAGAATGCTTTGTGGTTGTCCTTAGATTTAGGTGCGATTTTGTTTTCATAGCTAGCTTTGGAGGATCTTATAAGGGATCTCAGCTTCTGACTGAGGCTGACCAGGGAGCTCCTCCACTCATGGGATTTTACTCTCTTTTGCAACAGTTTCTTCCTTCTGTTGTACAGTTTGTTCCTGGCAGGGGACCACCAGATTGGCTTTCTTTTTTTTGGAGGATAGCATCTTGGTTCTGTTTGGGATAGCACGATCCATGCACTCATGTAATTGCTTGTAGAGTGCATTTGTGTAGGATTCGGAAATTGTAACTGTGTTGTCCATCTGCATGGGTGTTATAAAGTTCACCACTTCTGTCTTAAGAAGCATGAAGTTGGCTTTGGAGAAATGTTTTGCTGTGTTTTCCTTAATGGGGGGTGGGGGCGGGATGTGGATATCAAGGGTGATAAGCTTATGGTTGGATCAGACCAATGAGGAGTTGACTTCAGGTATGGAGCACCGGTCACTCATGTTGGTAATGACTAGGTCTAGGATATTGTTGCCCCTGGTGGGGGTGTGGATAAGTTGATCTAGGGCATTGGAGTTTATGAATTCCAGAAAGCGTTGAGCTAAGGAGTTGGTATACGAGTAGTTTTCCCAGTTAATGGTGGGGTAGTTGAAGTTGCTCATTATGAGGGTGTTTGGTTGAACCCTAATATTTTCCAGTACATCAAGAAAAGAGGAGTGGGAATCCTGGGGTATGGTGGGGGATTTGTAGAAAGCTAAAATTTGGATTGCAGTTTTGCCCCGAGTTAGTTGCACTTGGATAACCTCAGATGCATTATGCTGAGCAACTAGCTTGGAGGTGTGGATATCCTTAATGAATATGGACACACCTCCGCCTACTTCATAAAAATATATACATTGCTGAGGTTGAAGATAATGTCTTGCTATTTTATGGAGTCAAAAATGCAGTCTATATTGTATTCAGAAGTTACAATGTGTTCAATTCAAAGCCCATTACCCCTTCATGGATTCAAACATTGAAAAATCTACTTTACTTTCTATCAAAATAGATGTATTGATTCAGCAATAAGACACTCAAATTATAGCTTTGACTTATGAAATGAGTTATTTCATGTAGTCTTATTGAAACTGATAATGTACAACATGTAATGAGCTTCATAGTTCACGTGACCAAGCTAAATGTCATCTTTCAGATTATTTTCAAATATTTTTACATGATTTTATACCTAACTTTTATGAGATATTGTGCATTCAATTCCTGTCATACGCAGGTATATGTAATAAACATCTTTCTTAAAAGCAATTTATTCAAATATGTTTTCATTCTTATTTTCCCACTAATATTCTACCTTATTCTGTATATCTTGTATTTATAAAATCTCCCATCAAAGAGCTATTTCATCATCAACTCTCTATTAAAGGTTATAGTATGTGTGCATATTTCTTAACTTACTGATACTGCTGTTTTATTAATTGTATATATTAAATGTTTCATTCCTTGTGCATTTGCATCTTATTCATAAAATGTTTATTCTTCCTATTAATTGTAATATTACAAGCAATTTTGACTGTATATAAAATAATTTCTGCTTGTTTAATTTAAATGTGTGCATTTTTAGTCATTGTGAACTACTGCACTGATCTAAGCTTTACATACTGACATCAGAATTTGACAACAGCATGTGAAAATGACAACTCACAGCATACAGCAGCTCCTAATTTCCACTGTAAGTTTTCATTACTCTTAGCTCTTTTAAGCTGTTCTAATCAGTAACAAACATCTAAGTTTATTTCTTTCAATTAATATGAACAGTTAATATGTATAGTTAGAGTTAATAACACTACAGCATAAACTATAAATATGTAAAATGTAAACACTTTATATGTTAGTAACATCTCAGTATTAAACATTACTATAGCTTTTGTCTTACCAATTCTTCACCTCTAAGAAAAGAAAAAGGGTGTTATTTTGAGTAGATTTCTCACATATATACTTGAAAAAAAAGAAAGAAGGAAAGAAAAATATTTTTTTTTCACAGACATCAGTGATGAACATTGACCTAGATTTTCTTCAGGACTGCGCAAGATGGGAAGAGTCCAGCATTCTGACAAAAATGGAACATTCTTTTGTTCTCAAGCTTTCTTTAAGTGTTTTTGCTTCATAAATGACATGTGAAATGAATGTGTTACACAGTAACATAGAAAAACAAGATCACCAGCACTTTAACACTAATAATTAGCATATTACTTAGATCTGACATTCAGTTAACCCAGCAATGTCCATACTAAGCAAAGTTGAACAAATAAAATACAATTCTTAACTTACATAGTCTTAACGTTACTAGTTTGTGTGCCTATAATTTAATGACATTCTCTTAAAGAGTTTGTTTAAATTTTACAAATACACATAAGTTTAGTTAAATTAAATAAATATGAAGTCTTTCACTGTAAATATACTAAAACAGTAAAATTAACCATTTATAGTCATCATCATGAAAAATGTTTAGCTTAAAATATAAATACATACTTACATATGTTTTGAAGCTTAAAGTCCAATCCCTGCTCCCAGTTTAGTATTAGTTCTCACTGAGAATTAAGAATTTTTTTTTTCAGTTCCTAACACTTTCAGAGTCATAGTGCCCTGTGTGCAAAAGATAAATGTAATGCAATACACCATTCTCTGGCAGCCTGTCCAAGCAAAAACAGAAAAGCACTATTTTCTTAATATTCTTATAGTTCACCTGTGTTTGAATTTAGCACTGTTGCACTGACATTAAAAACAGAACTAAAATTGGAGCTACATACTTTCCTTTTAAAAATGTTGTTCATCCCTTTTCTGGCAAATATATTTATGTGGATTGTATACTATGCATAGTATTTTATTACAATGTATTGCCAGTAACATGAGATATCAGTAGTAGTAACGTGGTATAGAGTAGAGCTATATTTTTTCATAGTTTTCTCCAGTTAGAGTTCCAGGCAATAAATGTAAAAAAAAAAAAGCTGAGTGAATTAAATACAGAGACAGAGTAAGCATAGGCAGGCTACTTACTTCAGTATCAGAAACGTGGATCAGTTCTATTGACACAGCAGCTACAACTCCATGGCTCTTATCCCATTGCCATAAGTCCTGCATGTAGACCTAACGGAAGTAACACTAGGAAAAAGTAGATTTATGAAAAGAAAATGAAAACTAATGCATTTAAAAAAGTTAATGCACCAGATGTTTTGGCTTATTTTCTGCTTGTTTTTTTAAATATGTTTTATTGCAATAATAAACATCTTTGCAACTTCAGCTTTGAACAGTTTTGCCAGAATTTTCAATGCTGTAAGCATGTTTTTATAGATTATTTCAGGTAAGTGAATGTAATATATGTGATAATGCTGATTCCTGAATGACTGTGAACGTTATTTAGGACTTAGGAGAATTATATATATCTAAAAAAAAGAAACCTCACACAAATGAGTGTACTTATCCATATGTATTCTGAACATTCCTCTTAAAACACTCCATGTTCCACACTGAAAAGGCTTGGCACACGCTTATTGCTAAGACTTTTTTAACAAATATCCATGCTATATAATACAAAATCATAGAAATTAATCAAAACAGCAATTTTAGTTATGAAGAAATAGTTAATAACCATGCTGTCAACTTCCTAGCTAAAGTCAGTAGTAAATGTTCCACAATTTGTCTGTTTTTTTTTTACACATTGCAAGTGTTAGTCCACATTTTGGAGATAGACAGTTGAGTATTTTGAGTCTGTTTGTAACAATGACACTCTTCCCACTCTCCAGTCTGTCATGTGAACCAAATTTCAGTTCTGCTTAGAGTGAGTAGATATTTTTCAAGCAGCTATACCTTTTTACCCACTAGTTCAGCTCAGAGATGTCTGTATGCATAAGCCAAGTAGGCATCCACCTAGGACAATGTTCTTCTAGGGGCACTTTTCCACATGTACTTATTTATATTTCTTTTTTTTAATTAAACAAGGTATTTATTGTTTCTAAAAATACATATATAAAAATCCAGAGGTGCACCTATTTAAAGAAAAGACACCCATGGTGAGGTGGGTATCTTGGGGTAATGTAGAGGGCATTAAATGCACCTATAGACTAAACCTTGGCAAACTATTTATTCTAATGGCAGGACAGCAATCACCTCTGCCTGCTGCAGCTCCATGCTCTTAACTGCTAGTGTTATAATGCTTGTATACAAACCTAAAGGAGCTAAGACAGTGAAGGTTTATTTTATCAAAGCAAAATTAAGAACATCGTGCTGAAACAAGCTAATGTGCCATACTTTTTGGTTTATTTTCTGCTTCTTTTTTAAATATGTTTCACTGCAACAGCGGAATCTTTGCAGTTTAAGCTTTGAAAGTTTTGCCAGAATTTGCAGTGTTGCAAGCTTGTTTCCTTACAGAGTATTGCAGGTCACTGAATTTAATATATGTGAGAATTTTCATTTCTGAACCACTGTAGAAGCTCCTTAGGAGAATAACTAAAATGTGCACAGATGGCAGTGTTACTTATACATTCTGTCCATACCTATCAACTGTACCACATCATGAGGAATGTCCTTCATTTTGAGTCGTAAAAATTCCATGTTCCACACTGAAGGGACTTGGTATACATTCACTGTTAATAATTTTCTTCTTTTAACTAATACCCCTGGTAAATAATATTGAATAATATTTACTTGTATTAATTCATCAAAAAATATGTTTTAAGTGTGAAGAAACAGGTGATAACCATGCTGTGAGCTTCTGAGCTAAAGTAAACAGTAAGTGCTGTACACTTTGCCTTTTTTTTCTCATATTGTAAGAAGTAGTCCACATTTTGGAGATGGACAGGTGAGTACTATGAGTCTGTCTGCAGACTCTCCAATCTGTCATGTGAACCAAATTTTAGTTCTACTTAGAGTGATTAGAATTTTGACAAGCACCGATGAGTTTTTTCCACTAGTTCATCTCAGAGCTGGCTTTACCCATAGGCCAACTTCTACTATTGGCACTTTTCACATTTATTTATTTTTAAAGCAGTGAAAAAGTGTGTTTTTTGATTTATAAAACATGAATATATAAAAGTCCATAAGTGTCCCATTTAAAGAAAATGTCCCATAGTGAAGTGGGTGCCCTGGACGGAGGTGTTGCAATTGACTTCACCATTCAAGCCACAATACACTTGAACATTTTGAGGTTTCTGACCATGGGTAGAGCAAAGCAGAAAGCACTCAGCATTCAAATTTAAAGTGAATGGCTGGAATGAAGAGAGAAGCAGAAGTTTCCATAGGTGGCAGTGTGTGGTAGGTATTTTTTAAGATGTTGACAGTGAACAACCAGATATTTTGGGCAGGGTAACACTCAACTTCTTTGCAGAAGGATCAGGATGAAGCCAAAAATAGTGAGATACAGGATGGGGAAAAGGACCAAAATCAGGGATAAATGTTAAGTATTACTAGAATTTACTTGAAAAGTTCATAGAACAACATGTGTGCTGCATCAGCATGTATTTTTATTCCCCCCCCAACACCATGCTTCATTTGTCATGCTGTCCTAGTGGCCCCATCCATCACCAGATCTGCCTCCTCCTCTTTCATTCCCTTGGAATTGTCTGAGTCAGCTGGGACTGGTATGGATCTTAAGGGCATCCTGGAGAGTGATGCTGATAACTGCTTTTGCTTGGCGAGAAGGTTATTATGACCTAACCTTATTTCCTCACCACTATGTTAGTCAGCATGTTTAAAGGTTACTCACCTCTGTGGGCCACACCTCCCTTCAGGGAGCATTTCTGATGAATGCTGTCCATCCTGGGTGGGCATGCTCATCTCACCATGTACCTCAAATGCCCAAGCCAAAAATCAAACCCAGGTCACCTAGGACACAGTTAGGGGATTCATCCCTTTATGTCATGGTACTGGTGGAAACATACATTTTCAGAACAATAAGAAGTATGAAACTGTAATGTCTAGCATTATTGACTGCCTGTAATCCTCAATGATTTACCAGAAAATAAAAAAATTATGAGGGGCATGGCAAAAATATGAAGCAAAATCAGGGAGATCTGAGAAGTACTTTTTCTTGGGCAGAAAATAGGAAACAGTCTTTTTGGTGTGTGTGTGTGTGTGTGTGTGTGTGTGTGTGTGTGTGTGTGTGTGTGTATAAAATGTGTGTGTTTGTGTGTTTATATAAATATGCACATGTATTTATTGTCATCTGAGATATGCACAAACAAACGAGCTACGATTGTTGGGGGTGTTTGAGAATAAACATAGCTAACTGTTTGCTCATTAATCTTGTTTTGTGATTTGTGTGAAGCAACTCAGAATATGTTAATATATGTCAAATATCTGCATGGAACAAAGGTGAAATTTACGTTACATGGCCATCCACTTGTATCAAAAGCAGATGCCTGAGTTCTACCCAGACGTGACTATAACTGCTGGGTGAGGATGGGTTGTCTGGATGAAAGCGAATAACCCTCTTATCATTTACCCACATTAAACAGTCACTATCTGGCTTTCATTTGCCCAGTTTAAACAGTTACTGTCTGGCGTTGAAAGACTAGTGTGCATTTGTTTTAAGCAACACGGACTACTTAACTGGATATCTGATATGGCCAAAGTAGGTATAATTGCTGAGACTGTCTGTGGAGGACAAATGACTAGCTGTCTGTTGTTTGCTCATTATTCTGGTTTTACAGGACTAATGTGATTTGTGTGAAGCAACTTGAAGCACTTTAATGTGTAGCAAATGTTTGTGTGGAGCAAAGGTGAAATACATTACACAGCCACCCTCTTTTATCACAATCAGATGTCTGAAATGTACACAGAAGTGGCTATAACTACTTAGTGGGGGTTGTCTGGCTAAAAAGTAAGTGACCCATCATTTGCTCCATTTAAACAGTAGTTTCTTAAAACAGCATCATCATCAACAGTCATCATCACCCCCCCTTTTTCCCATTTTCTACATGGGGTCCCGGTTTCGTGTTAACTGTCGCCACCTCTCTCTATTCAGTGCCAGTCTTCTGCCTTCTTTGACTGTCATGCCTGACTATCTCAAGCCTTTTCTCATACAATCCATACACTACAGTCCTACATGATATAGGTGTGCAGTGATTTACTGAATTCCTAGACACTGACAGCGACTTCCCCTGGGAAAGAACTGGAATGTTTACTGGATTATTAAGGTTGCTCCTGTAAAATAACTATATATTTTTTAAAACTTAGTACTTTTTGCAAAAAAGGGGTAGCCATGGGTACAGCCTGTGGGTCCCTTTATGCTAATATAGTCATGATTGAATTGGAAAAGAAATATATTTTAATAGTAAACTTCCCCAATCCTGGTACCTCTATACGAGGTACCTGGATGATATATTGGTTGTGTGGAAGGATGAGGGGGAAAAATACCAGCTTCCTTGGAATACATTAATGATATAACAACATTTTTAAAATTTACAAAGTAGGTCATGACAGTATTTCTTATTTGGATGTGTTGCTTATGAAAGACTACAGTAATCATAGACTGATTTCTAGAATCCACAGGAAGCGAACCTACTCCGTCTCCTTTTTACGTTACAGTATGTAAGTTCTCACCCTACTGCCCAGAAGAAAGCCATGATTAAAGGGCAGCTAGTAAGAGCAGCAAGGATGGTCACCACTTATGGTGACTTCCTAGATGAATGTGAGAACCTAAAGAAAATGTTCTAAGGAGGGGGTATACTGTGGTGTTTATTAACCCTATTTTGGTGGAGGTGGTTCAAAAGAGGGCAAATAGCTATTTTGTTCCCATATTGTCAGGACAAAAAGATACACCAGATTTTTCACCCCTCAATGACCCTAGGAAAAATCAGACAGACAATTTCAAGTGTAGTGTCATTACCACTTACTCACTCGGTTGGGCAAATGTTAAAAGTATTCTGTCTAAGAATTGGACCATTATAAATCACAACCTGGAATGGAGGGAAAAGCTGGGAGAGAGACCTACTCTCACCTATAGAAGATGCGTGGCATTTAAAAAGTAATGTGAGAGTGTTCAATCTCGCCGTTTGTTCTTACACACGGGTTCGGAGCCAATCCTCGGCTCCGAGTCGGCCGCATAGCAAAGCTTTGCGTCTTAGAGAAGCTCGAGACCAGGCTATATCCCACAATCCTCCCTGCCATTACTCAGATCTAGTTTGCCGCTGCAACGGATCACATCGACGAGAGCTCGGACCAGAGAAAATTTTGTGATATTCAGATAAGATGGTTATATTTTTACTTAAAAAGTTCTTATAGTTATTGGGAATTTAGTTTTTGATCATACTATAGTGTGTGTGTGTTATTGTAGTTAGTCCTGTCATTTTTCCATAGGTTTCCCTTTGGGGCCTACCTCTTCTAATCACTTATACCAATATATATATATATATTTTTTTCTTATACTTATAGCTAGTGTTTAAACTTTTTCACAGTAAAAGTGTCTTACTGCTGGTTATGTCTGAAAAAGCCAAATCCGGTTTTAAAAGATGTCAGTGTGGGCAGAAAATGTCCATCACTGACAACCACACTTCCTGCGTCTACTGTCTTGGCCCTCTCCACTTGCAAGAGGATTGCTCTATATGCCATTCCTTCAGTGGGAGGGTCATGACAGATAGATGCAGGAAACTTATAGATAGGGGACTTCTTAAGCCTGCTTTCCAGGAGGATTTGGACAAGTCGGACCAGGCTTCTAAGTTCTCAAAGGGGTCGAAGATGTCGGAACCCATGTCATCGGCTCTGAGTTCATCTTCAAAAGTTCGTTCGCTGGTTCCACAGACTTCGGGGCCAAGCATCGAACGTTTATCTTTCACTGAGCCCCAGGTCTTGGAACTGGTGTCGGAGCTACCGCCACCTTCCATTCTTCGGTCGGTGCCATCTTGCCCTTCGACCCGATCTTCCAGACCGTTATCCGATACAGATGTGGATCATGTCGTGCAGAAACTTATGGAGAACACGGCCCTTTCCAAGTTGATTGCAGTTTCCTCCCAATTGGTTTCGAAACTAGAAGGCCTTCCTTTATCTCCAACAGGTCCTCCTTCGAGACCCATCCAGTCTTCGGAGCCGGGAGAGGATGAGCCGATGATAGTGGAGCCCTCGGTGCTGAAACCATCCATTGCACGATTGACACCATTGACTTCGACTCCTTCGGAACCTATAGGTGAGTCACGGAGTCGACGATCTCTCCTCGGTTCCGGGACCGAGAGTCGTACCGACCTTTCGGTGCCGACTCTCCCTCTCGGGGCCTCGGCACAGATTGGCTCGGGTCCATCCTCAGGGTCGAGGCCCACGGGCCCTGTGTCTGGGATTCTTCCATGTTCTTCGGAACCGGAGGAGTCCTCGGCCCGAGGTTCAGGGGTTTTTGACCTTATGAGGAAGGTTTTGTCTACACAGACAACCACTTCATCGGAGGCATCTTCTCCCTCCCCTAAGGAGCTGCTCTCTGTTTCTTTTCCCACGACACATCCAAAGCGTAGAGCACCATTGCCTCAGCCACCCCCAGAGGGTGCCCCCTGTTCCTCGGAGGCCTCACCGGAAGCCCCCTCCAATGAGGTTCCGAGGAAAAGACTGTGCAAGAGGAGGCACTTGGATTTCCCCACAGGAATCTCTAACTTCTGACACTGACTTGGATGAGGCAGAGGGGTCCCATTTGCGGACATCTTGGAGATTTTAAAACAGAGGGGTGATTGGCAGTCCCTAGCCCCCACTGAGGATGAGTCGGTGTTGCTGAAGGCTTTTGGTGCTCAACCTTCTACCTCCTGGGTTACTCCACCCTTCGATGAATTAATGGATTTGATTGCTCGAAGGGAGTGGGAGACACTGGACACAGTGGAACCGGTCCCTCGAAAACCAAGCAAGTTTATCACCGCTCCCCAGGACAAGACTTATCTCACCAAAGGAGTCCCGGTTAACGCTATGGTGGTGGCTGCAGCCACTAAAAAGGAGATGTCTGAGTCTTCCTCTTCTGTTCATCCTCCTAATAAGGATTGTAGAACTATGGACATATATGGGAAGCGTGTTTTTAGTTCAGCGATTTTTTCCATGCGTTCGCTAAACTATTTGACACACTTTACACGTCTACAGAGGGATCTCATCAAGGAGCTGAGAGATACCCTCCAGGGTAACACAGATGCTGCTGTTTCAGATAAGGTAACAGCACAGCTTAACACCCTTACCTCCATAGTGAACTCATCCATGAGGCTCATCTCGTATGCGGCTGAAGGATCAAGTAGAGCCACAGCTTCAGCGATTGCTCTACGAAGACAATCCTGGATGCGGCTGTGCTCATTTGCGGAAGCCTTCAAGTCTTCCTTCGCCAACGCCCCCTTTCATGGTGCCACTCTTTTTGGGCCCAAAGTGAAAGAGACACTAACTCGGTGCGAGCAAGAAGGAAAGACTCTGTCTGCTGTCGGAGTCCGTTTTTCCGCTCCATCTAGACCGTACCCCAAAGGGCAACGAGGTGGAAAAATGTGGTTCCGTAAAACTCAGGGATCTTTCCAGGTCACACAGTGACCCCCCCCCCAGAGGCAGAGGGGGGGGCAGAAATGGAAGACGTCACCTCGGCGGCAGAGGGGGTCCGCAGAACCAAGGCAACAGGGATCCTATCCCTGGTAAGCCTTTCCAGCACTCCTGAACGGGGGCCCGACTGTCCTGCTCTGGAGGCAGTCTGGGGTTGCTTGGCTTTATACCCACAGGCCTGGCTAACTCTTACATCAGACTCTTGGGTAAAAAGCATTGTAACCAGAGGATACAAAATCCCCTTCATGTCAACTCCACCTCAACAAAGAAGGTTTCCAGATGTGCCACCCCATCTGCGAGGCCCAGCAGCAATAGAAATATCAAAGCTGCTCAAAAAAAGAGTCATTCAGCCAGTCCCGGCAGACCAAAAAGGATCCGGAACTTACTCAAGGTTCTTTTTAGTTCCAAAAAAGACAGGGGACTGGAGACCGATTTTGGATCTCAGCAATCTCAATACCTCCGTGAAGAAGGAAAAGTTCCAGATGGTCACGCTTCAATCGATCCTTCCATTTTTACAGAAGGACGACTGGATGTGCTCGATAGATCTCAAGGACGCGTACTACCACATCAAGATGGCCAGACCGTCCAGAGATCACCTGCGCTTCCGGCTGGGAGTCAGTCACTTTCAATTTTGAGCCCTGCCCTTTGGGCTCACCTCAGCCCCCAGGGTATTCACCAAATGTATGGCAGTGGTAGCGTCTCACTTGAGACGTCTAGGATTCCGGGTGTTTCCCTATCTGGACGACTGGCTCCTCACCGCCACCACCGAGCGTCGCCTCATACAAGCCAGAGACTATACAGTCAACCTTTGTTCCCACCTAGGGATTTCCATAAACTTCGAAAAATCTGCCTTACTGCCCTCACAGCATATTTCATTCATCGGAGCAGACCTAAATACGCGCTTAACACTGGTAAAGCTCCCTCCAATAAGGGCTTCATCCCTCAAGGAACAGGTTCTTCTTCTACTGCAAAGCAGGAAAGCCCCGGCCAAACTAGTGTTGAAGGTTTTGGGACTCATGGCAGCGTCCCTGATTGCAGTTCCTATGGGGAGATTGCACATGAGGCTCCTCCAATGGCTGCTGTTCACGCAGTGGTCGTTCCAGCAGTTACCCCTAGCGCACGAGATTCTGATAACAGATTCTTGCAAGCGAGACCTCTCATGGTGGGTGTACAGTCAGTATCTCACTATGGGTCGTCCATTTGTTCTACCCAATCCGACGGCCACGATAACCACGGACGCTTCCCTGATAGGGTGGGGGGGACTATTTCAGGGAAGAACAGTCCAAGGGGGAATGGTCCAACATGGAGTACAACCTGCACATAAATGTTCTGGAAATGAGGGCGGTGTTCCTGGTGTTGCAACACTTTCAAACCCTCCTACCTCTAGGAACAATAGCAGTTCAGACAGACAGCATGTCTGTAGTCTGGTACATAAACAAACAGGGGGGAACCAGATCTTACCCATTATGCAGAGAGGCCATGAGAATTTGGCGGTGGGCAGAGTCCACGGGTCGCTTTCTGATAGCAACGCACATCCCGGGGTCATCCAACGTCATTGCGGACAGGTTGAGCAGAGCCATCCTGTTACCTCACGAGTGGTCCCTCAAGCTACAGGTGGTGGAAAGAATTTTCCATAGATGGGGCCAGCCTTGCTGCGATCTATTTGCCTCCCGATGAATACCAAATGCAGAAGCTATTTTGCCCTTCTACCCCCAGGGTATGTCCCCAGGGCGCACTGATACACGATTGGCCCCGGGTCTCCTATATGCATTTCCACCTACCCCCTTGATTCCCAAATTTCTTCAGAAAGCCAGGAACCTGGAAAGGACAATTATACTCATAGCCCCATTCTGGCCTCGACAGATATGGTTCCCCTTTCTTCGAGCCCATCAAACAGAGGAACCGTGGATCCTGGACCCAGTACCAGATCTACTGACACATTTGTCGGGAGTTCCTCACCCGTCTCTTCTATCCCTCAAACTAGCAGCTTGGCTGCTCCACTTCCCTGCCTAGCCAGGTCTGATCTACTTTCACCGGCAGTTCAACGCATTTTAGTTGCCTCTTATAAGGCTTCCACTACAAAACTCTACAGGAGTAAATGGAAACGCTTTGTGTACTGGGCATCTAGCCAACACTTGGACCCCCTGGTAGCTCCTTTACATAAAGTTCTAGAATTTCTATCCATCCTTTTTCACAAAGGAGCCTCTACTTCCACACTAAGAGTACAGTTGGCGGCCATATCCAACTTCCATGTTGGTGAGGACGGTTCTTCTATTATGTCCCACAGGCTTTGTAAGGCTTTTATGAAAGGTTCCTTCCTCTTATAAGGCTTCCACTACAAAACTCTACAGGAGTAAATGGAAACGCTTTGTGTACTGGGCATCTAGCCAACACTTGGACCCCCTGGTAGCTCCTTTACATAAAGTTCTAGAATTTCTATCCATCCTTTTTCACAAAGGAGCCTCTACTTCCACACTAAGAGTACAGTTGGCGGCCATATCCAACTTCCATGTTGGTGAGGACGGTTCTTCTATTATGTCCCACAGGCTTTGTAAGGCTTTTATGAAAGGTTCCTTCCATCTTCGACCACCCGTCAGAGACCCTTTATTCTCATGGAATTTAAATTTGTTATTGTCGCAACTAATGTTGCCACCCTTCGAACCAGCCTCTTCTTGTCTCCTGAAGTTTGTGTCGTGGAAGACACTTTTTCTTGTAGCTGTTACTTCAGCTCGAAGAGTTTCAGAGCTGCAAGCACTATCAGTCAAACCACCTTACTTAATTTTCCACCCAGATAGAGTTTCCTTACGAACAAACCCGTCTTTCCTTCCTAAGGTATGTTCTGTCAAAAATATTAATCAGTCCATTGAGCTCCCTACCTTCTTCAAAAACCATACCAGCAAGTTAGAATATATGCTGCACAAGTTAGATGTCCACAGACAGCTAAGATTTTATTTGGACAGGACTAAAGATTACAGAAAAACAGATCAACTTTTTGTCACATTTGCAGACAATAAAAAGGGCATGGCAGTTACAAAACGTACACTTTCTAAATGGCTTACTGATTGTATAGCCTTTGTATATTCTAAGTCGAATCAGGCCTTGCCCACCAAACCTAAGGGCCATTCTACTAGATCCATTTCCACTTCCTTGGCTCATGCAGCTCGTCTGCCTTTGGACACGATTTGTGCAGCAGCCACGTGGTCTAAACCACATACTTTCATCGCTCATTATAGGGTTGACAAAGCCTCCAAAGACAGGACATCTTTTGGTTCCACTGTGCTTAGGAATGTTCTTCCATGAGTCACTCGGGGTGACGGAGCTAGGGACGCTACCCGTGTGTAAGAACAAATGGTGAGATTGAACACTCTCACATAAAGAAGTTATGTTCTTACCATAACGTTCCATGTGGAGTGTTCATCTCGCCTTTGTTCTTACATTCCCTCCCTTCCCTCCCTCACGTGTTTGGAAGAACGAGTAGGACTAGAGTCTGGTCCACATGCCTTAACCTCTTCCAGGTATATTGTCTCTTACCTCATGGGGTATATTTCGCTACCCTTTAGTTAATTTGTCAGTGAGATAGTGTCTCTGATTTTTTTGTGGCTGTGTGTAACCTTAGCAACTGAGGTTTATGGTTGGTCTGGTTTGCTTGCAAACTAGATCTGAGTAATGGCAGGGAGGATTGTGGGATATAGCCAGGTCTCGAGCTTCTCTAAGATGCAAAGCTTTGCTATGCGGCCGACTCGGAGCCGAGGATCGGCTCCGAACCCGTGTGTAAGAACAAAGGCGAGATGAACACTCCACATGGAACGTTATGGTAAGAACATAACTTCTTTTTATGAAACTATGAAACATGATATAGGGCAGAAAAAAGCACCTGGTATGCATAGATATGGGGCATGTAACTTTTACGATCACATACTCATAAGCGGTCATTTTCATGTGAAGGAGAGATTTGCTGTAAAAGGGCACTACAGTTGTTCTAGCAGGAGTGTGGTATACATGGTTCTTTGCCAAGAATGTCCTAGTTTCTATGTGGGCCAAACAGAACAGATGCTCATGGAATGAACGTGTGAGCATTTATATGACATTCATAGAAAAATTAATACTAATGCACTAACTAAACACATTACTAATTTCCTGGGGCATGCATTTAAATGTGCAGTGCTTGAACAACTACTGGTAAATTCTTGGGGGGCCATGGGGTCTGGTTTTAGAACAGAAAGAACTTCACTGGCAGCTGTGACTTAATGCAGCACATACACCAGGATTTAATGAAGTTTCCTGCATTAGTTGTTTACTTCAGCTTAAAGTTTTTAGAAGATAAAATAAAATATGAATGTTAAGTTGTCAATCTCGCCTTCATTCTTGCTTGATGGGTTCGGAGCCGATCCCTCGGCTCCGACTCGGCACTTGCTAAGCTCGAGAGTCACTTTTACCAGCTCGAGGCAGCCCCATATCCCATGATGCAAGGCGGTAAGTACCCAGATCTCGTTTGCCGCTTCGCTTATGAGGTCCTCCTTTTACCAGCTCCTGGTAAGTGATTCACTTTATTAATATTAAAGCCCCTTTTTGTTAAAAAAACACTTTATTGTTAGTTATAACTTAATTATTTAGATTTCCTGACAGAAAATCCCTGTCTCTTTTAATATTTTTTAGTCAAACTTTACCCATCCCATCCCTCCCTGTTAGGGTGTGTGTGTTTATTTTAGGAATACCTTTTGGTATTTTCTTTAATTTAATTTTTTGACTGGTGTGTGTGTGTGTTTTAAGCACCATGTCAAAGGAGAGGGTCTCAGGTTTTAAGAAGTGTGACTCGTGCTGTCAGAAGATGTCTCTGACAGACGGTCACACTTCTTGCCTGTATTGCCTGGGGCCTCTTCACCTGCAGGACTCCTGTGCTATTTGTCATTCCTTCAGCCAGAGAGTCCTGCAGGAAAGATGCAACAAGCTGATACTTAGGGGCCTTCTTAAGCCGGAGGGCTCTCCGGCTAAGTCGGCTCCGTCAAAATCAGCTAAATCTTCCAAGGCCCAGGCTTCTGTGTCTAAGCCTGCGGCCTCGGCTCCGACTCGTTCAGTCGAGATCGGCTCGGCTGGAGCCGATTCTGGCTTCAAAGCCTTCGGCACCGATGGCTATCGGTGCGAATCTGCATTGACCGCCGGTGTCGGCTCCGATCGGTTCCGACACCCATGTGGCAGGCATCGGTGTCGGCTCCGATCGGCTCCGACACCGTTACTTTGGTGGCTGTATCGGCTCCGGCTGGAGCCGATACATCGAGCTTCCTGTCGGCTCCGAAGTCGGCTCCGACAGGATCTATAGTATCGGTTCCGATGGCTCATTCCAGGAAGAGGTCGAGGTCTCCTTCCTTGGAGCCGATACTTGCTCGGCTTCACCTCTTCTTCGAACGGAGCCATCGGAGCCGATCTTCAAGGTCATCCAGACTGTCAGATCATGACCTAGAGAGTGGTCAGTAGATTACTTAAGTCACAGGTACTGGCCCAAATGTTACATAGTCCGTCTCAACAGGCGACTGTTGGTCCACACCCGTTACAATTCCTCCTTCAACTCTACCCCAGAGCTTGGAGTTGGGGTCTTCGGGAATGGTTACTGCTACGGCTGGAGGACGGATACCCCTTCTGTTCCTTCAGCCTCTACTCTTATCTCCTCTTGAGACCTTCCTTAGAGGGATTCGTGGTCGGGCTTCCATGGTCTCCTCCGAGGGGGTGAGTGGCATCGGACCCTTGTCCGAGCCCGCTCTTCCCTTGGAGCCTCGGCCTTGGTGAGCTCGGCTCCGACATCTGCCTCGGAGACTTCCCTTCGGTGGTCCCTGGGTTCCTAGTTCTTCGAGCGGGTTCTCTCGGACCTGCCTGGGAGGGAGCATTCGAGGTGATGAAGAGTGTGCTGGCCACTGGTATCAGTCAGCAGTCTGTTCCCGTAGCTCCTCCCTCTATAGTACCTGTTGACATCTCTGCCACTTCTCTTGCTACAGGACCCAGAGATCCTCCGCCTCAGGTTTCCCCATTGGGAATTTCCCCTCTTCCGAGGATTCTCCTGATGTTTCGGGAGATCCTCCTAGGAAGAGGACTTGTAAGAGGAAGCATGTAGACTCCCCGAGTCTGTCACTTGGATACTGACTTTGATGAGTCAGAGGGATCCCCTAGATCCCCTCTGAGGATGTCTCCTTCTCAGACATCCTAGAACTCCTGAAACAGAGGGAAACTGGCCCACCAACAATCCCTCTGAGGATGAGTCAGTATACCTAGAGGCGTTTGGATCTCGGCCCTCCACCTCCTGGGTGTCTCCGCCTTCGACCCCCTTATGCAGGTTATTGCACGAAGGTGTGGGCAGCTCCTGACTCTGTAGAGCCAGTCCCTAGGAGGCCTTCAAAATTTATCACTGCCCGTGTGACAAGCAATTCCTCACTAAGGGTGTCCCCGCTGATGCCATGGTGGTGGCTGCGGCCACCAAAAGGAACTTGCAGATCCTTCCGTGCCGTCCATCCTCCTAATAAGGACTCTAGGACCATGGATAGGTACAGTAAGCGGATGTTTTCCTCAGCGACCTTTGCTATGCGTTCGCTGAATTACCTATGTCACTTCACCAGACTCCAGAGGGATATCCTTAAGGAGCTGGGTGAAGTAGTTCAGGATCCTACAGCTGCAGGGGCTCAAGAAAAATTGCTTCGCAGCTAGGAACCCTCAATTCCATTGCAAACTCCTCCATGCGGCTAATATCTTATGCTGCGGATGGGCAGTAGAGCCGCAGGTACAGGTGTGGCTCTTAGGCGCCAAGCCTGGATGCGGCTATGTGATTTTGCGGATCCCTTTAAGGCGTCCTTCACAAATTCTCCCTTTGATGGGTCAGCTTTGTTTGGCCCTCAGGTGAAGGAAACCTTGACCAGGTGCGAACAGGACGGCAAGACTCTTTCTGCTGTTGGAGTCCGTTTTCCACCTCTTCTAGACCTTATCCCAAAGGACAGAAAGGTGGGAAAATGTGGTTCCGTAAATCCCAAGGAGTCACGCCGGATTCACGTGGTCAGTTTACCCCTAGAGGCAGAGGGGTAACAACAACAGGCGCGCTCTAGAGGCAGAGGGGTCCAAAACCAGGGAAACAGGGAGCCTCTCTCTGACAAGCCCTTTCAGCATCCCTGAGGTGTTGCCCGGCTGTCCCTCCTTGGAGGCAGTCGGGAAGATTATCACTGTACCCAGAAGCCTGGCATTCCCTCACTCAAGACAGATGGGTACAGTCGATCATATCCAAGGGTTACATAATTCCTTTCGAGGAAAGTCCTTCCCTCAAGTTCCCTTCCAGATGTACCACCCGGTCTAAGGGAGATTGCAGAGTTAGAAGTCTCAAAACTACTGCAAAAAAGAGCCATTCAGCCAGTTACAATAGACCATTCAGAGCCTGGAATCTACTCAAGGTTCTTTTGGTCCCCAAAAGATGGGAGACTGGAGACCAATATTGGATCTCAGCAGACTCAACAAGTCTGTCAGGAAGACAAGATTCCGAATGGTCACTCTTCAGTCAATTCTGCCCTTCTTACAGAAGGACAACTGGATGTGCTCAATAGATCTTCAGGATGCGTACTATCACATCAAAATTCACAGACGCTCAGGAGATTTCTCCGCTTTCGGCGGGTCCAGTCATTTCCAGTTCAGAGCCCTGCCCTTTGGTCTCACTACAGCCCCAGAGTGTTCACCAAATGCATGGCAGTGGTCACGGCTCACCTGAGACGTCAAGGATTCCAGGTGTTTCCGTATCTCGACGACTGGCTCCTGTCAGCCACCACCAGGCATCAGCTTATACAAGCCAGGGATTACACAATAGACCTTTGTTCTCATTTGGGCATCTCAATAAACTTCGAAAAGTCATCCTTATCACCCTGCCAGTCTATTACCTTCATAGGCGCAAACTTAAACACTGTTCGGATGTCAGCTACCCTTACAGATCAAAGAGTTTCAGACATTCAGAGTCATGTCAGGATCATTCTGGCCAACAAGAAAGTTCAGGCCAGAATGGTTCTAAAGGTATTAGGTCTCATGGCTGCGGCCATTACTCTTCTTCCCCTGGCTCGATTCTACATGCGCCTTCTTCAGTGGATGCTGTTCACCCAATGGTCATTCCAGCAACTTCCAATGCGTCACCAGATACTGGTGACACAGACATGCAAAGAACATCTTGCTTGGTGGATCACATCTCCTCAGGTTCACCAAGGCAGGCACTTTGTACCCCCATCCCCGATAGCCACTGTCACCATGTATGCCTCCCTGATCGGGTGGGGGGGTCATTATCAGGGCAGGATGGTTCATGGGACGTGGCAGCCGTTCGAGTACCATCTGCACATAAATGTCCTGGAGATGAGAGCAGTGCTTTTAACGTTGCAAGCCCTCAACGACTTTCTTCCCGTAGGGACAATTGCAGTCCACACAGACAACATGTCTGTAGTTTGGTATATCAACAAACAGGGCGGAACCAAGTCCTACCCCTTGTGTCGAGAAGCGCTCAGACTATGGCAATGGGCGATCTCCTCTCATCGGTTTCTGGTAGCAATGCATATCCCTGGGAAAACCAACATTGTAGCGGACAGATTGAGCAGAGCTATTCTCATGCCTCACGTGTGGTCTCTCAAGCAATCTATAGCGGAAGAGATTTTTCTGGAGTGGGGTCGTCCATGCTGCGATCTTTTTGCTACTCCCCAAAACAGCAAATGTCCAGACTTCTTCTGCCTCTTCCCTCCATCAGGCCATCCCCCCAGAGACGCTCTGACCTAGGATTGGCCCCAGGGACTTCTTTATGCCTTCCCTCCTTTTCCTCTGATCCCTCAGGTTATCCAGAAAGCTACCGTTTTGAGGGCCAAATTGATTCTCATTGCCCCTTACTGGCCTCGACAAGTTTGGTTTCCGTTCCTCCATCATCACCTTTTGGTGCAGCCGTGGCATCTGGACCCAGTGCCAGATCTTCTGATTCACCAATCGGGTCAGCTGCACTGGTCAATCCCTTCTCTCAACCTCACAGCATGGTTGCTCCACTTCCTTCCTTAGCCAGGCTTCCTTTGATCTCTAACCCAGTTAGAGACATCATAGTGGCTTCACTAAAATCCTCTACCAGGAGGATTTATACAAGCAAATGGAAACGTTTCTCTTATTGGGCTAAGGCCAAGAATATTGATCCTTTACTGCCCCTGTTCAGGCAGTCCTGGACTTCTTAGCAGAGATTTTTCATGCAGGCTCCTCTTCTTCCACAGTCAGAGTTCAATTGGCTGCTATCTCCAACTTTCATGTCGGGGTCGCAGATCATAATATTATGTCCCATAGGCTCTGCAGGGCCTTCTTGAAAGGAATTTTCCTACTAAAGCCTCCAATCAGGAATCCTTCTCCTCAGTGGGATCTAAATTTAGTGCTGACATCCTTGATTCTTCCCCTTGAGCCAGCTGTTTCTTGTTCCTGAAACATCTTTCTTGGAAAACTTTATTCCTAGTGGCTATTACATCTGCCAGGAGGGTGTCTGAACTTCATGCTCTTTCGGTTCGACCCCCCTATTTGGTTTTTCACAAAGACAGAGTATCTTTGAGAACTAACCCAACCTTTTGCCTAAGGTCGCTTCAAAGAACAATTTGAATCAATCCATTGATCTCCTGTATTTTTCCTAACTATTCAGATAGGGCTGAACAAAAGCTACATTATCTTGATGTCCACCGTCAACTTAGATATTATTTGGACAGAACAAAAAATTTAGAAAATCTGATCAACTTTTTGTTTCCTATGCGGATAATAAAAAGGCCTTCCTGTTTCTAAAGTGACCTTGTCCAGATGGCTTTCTTCGGTCATCTCTGAAATTTATAACTCAGGGAAAACAGCTGTGCTCAAAACCTAAAGCACATTCAACTAGGAGCTTAGCTACTTCTACAGCTTTTCAAGCTAGACTTCCTTTGGACACTATTTGTGCAGCGGCCACTTGGGCCACTCCTCACACTTTTGTTTCCCATTACAAATTGGACTTGGCCTCCAGGGCAGAGCCAGTTTTGGCTCTACAGTCCTCAAGAGTTTGTTCCATTGAGCCACCCAGGATAGAGGTGCTAGGGACGCGGTCCCATCAAGCAAGAATGAAGGCGAGATTGACAACTTAACATTAAGAAGTTATGTACCTACCATAACGTTCCATGTTAGTTGTCTTCTCTCGCCTTCTTTCTTGCGACCCTCCCTCCTTCCCCCTGGCCTGGACAGACCTTGTTATAAGAAACTGTTATGCTTAAGACCATTCAGACCTGGTCCTTATTCCATCTGTAAGTTTCTTTCTTCCTTTTGGAAGTATTTTTTGCTTGGTGCTATTGCCCTTTGTCATCAAACGAGATCTGGGTACTTACTGCCTTGCATCATGGGATATGGGGCTGCCTCGAGCTGGTAAAAGTGACTCTCGAGCTTAGCAAGTGCCGAGTCGGAGCCGAGGGATCGGCTCCGAACCCATCAAGCAAGAAAGAAGGCGAGAGAAGACAACTAACATGGAACGTTATGGTAGGTACATAACTTCTTATTTTAGCACATGTAACATATAACTATTGTATGAGTTTTGTCCTTTATATTATGTTTTGTTACAGTTTAGTAATATATTTGGTTTATTTAATACAGTTTTTTTTTTAAGTATTTTAAATTATGATGGAGATTAAGACGACTTCTCCTTTAAGAAATAGAGGCAAAGGTGAACATGTGACTTGTTCATTCACTTTTTAAACTGGCTCATACGTTACAGTGTTGCATTTGATAAAGTCTTTGTATCTTGTGGAAGACGAAAGTGCTTGTGCAACTTTTAAATGGATTTTGTACTACTTTTAAAGTGGATTTTAACAATTTATACTAAAATAATGGTGGTTTGTTTTTGGGTGTTCTTGCAGCCTTCTGAGTCTGAGAGGTGAGCTCCTCCTCTTCTTTCATCATAGACTTGTCTGGGGGCAGTACAGCTTCTGTAGGGCTTTCTTCATTCAGAAGCTGCTGGAAGTACTCCTTCCATCTGCATTTGATGACCATGGAGTGGACTGGTGAGCAGGTTGTTGCTGGCATCCCTTATGAAGATTGTCTGATTATCTTCTTTATCTTTTTTCTTTGCCTCACAACCTGATATAATTTTTTGTGCCACCTACTGACTTCTTTCTATAAACTAGTAGAGTGCCTCTGATGCTTTATTCTTTGCTATTGCAACTCCTTTTTTGTGTCTTTGTTAGCCAAGCAGTATTCCTTCCTAGCCTGGTCCATCTTTTCTGTCTCCCACTTTTCCTGCACTCCTTTCTTTTGATGACTTCCTGGACTTCTGCATTCCACTGCCACTTTTCCTTACATACCTTATTTCCATACCTGCTTAGACATATATCTGTTCTCATTCCTCACACATGTTTTTTTATTTTACATTTGTTGACCGGGCTAGTCTAACTGGATATTTGTCCATTTTCAGTAGAGGCCCGGGGAGAAAAGCTCCAGCATGCACAGTAAAACAAAGTTAACAACTTATAAGAAAGACATGTAAGAAAAACAGTACAGTGGTAGCATTGGTTAAAAGAAATAATATAGTAATAAAATTATAGGATAGACATTATGCTAAAAGTTAAACTAAGTAAAACAAAACAGGTATTGCACAACAGAGTAAAGTATTTATAATCTATTCTCTTACTATGAAAAAAAAAGTAACAAGATTTAGAGGCCTAGGTTGGAGGCCTAAGTTAGGGGAGTGGGGAAAGGGGTAAGAGTAGGAGGGAAAAAGATCTTAGTCTGGGTTAGCACAAGGACAAAGCCACTGAGTTTTAAGATGTTCTTTAATATGTTTTTTAAATAGAGAAGTAGAAGCTAGGTTAGAAAGTTCAGGAGGGAGCTGATTCCAGTTTTTACCTATAGTGTTTGAGAACAGTGAGTCGCCAGCTTTGTTGTTCATTTAATCAAGGAGACCAGGAGTTTATTAGCAGAACGTGGTGTAGCTAGATTTTATAAGGTGAAATCAGATTAGTGAGGATAGGGGTATCATTGGGGTGGTATAGGATCTTTTGAGTGATAAGTAACTGTTGACAGAGTATGTGGTTATGCAATTCTAGCCATCCTAGTTGTTTGAGGTTAAAACAGTGGTGAGTTTTGAAGGGAGTGCATGTAATGAATCTAGCTATGCTATTGTAACAGGTAGAAAGTTTGGTGATGTTGTTTTTTGATAGTTTAGTATATATAGCAGAGGCATAGAAAAGGGTAGGGATGAGGTGGGTCTGGGCAATGGTTTTCCTGGCTGAGGGGGTAAGGAAGGGTTTAATTCTATAGAGAGTACCAAGTTTTTTGTTAACAGAATTTATGGTGGCGTTAATATGGTCATCATAATTAAGACGATTGTCAATTGTAACACCTAGTAGGCGGGTGGTAGTATCTGGGGTTATGTTGGTAGCATTGTTAGAGGTTATGGTGAAGAATGGTGTGGATGATTTATGAGTTGGAGTAAAGAGTAGTTTTGTTTTTGGGATTAAGGAGGCGGCAATGTTGCATAAACCATTTTTCAACATTTTGGAAAACAGTTTGGGTGAGGGACTGGAGGGAGGCTACGTTCTTAGCAGTACAGATTAAGGTCGAGTCATCTGCATATTGAATGCAGGTGGCTTGAGGTATGTTCAAGTGTAGGTCATTAATAAATAAGGAAAAAAGAAGGGGACCTAAGATTGAGCCTTGTGGGACTCCAATGTTCACTGGGAGTAATGAAGACAGATTGTTATCCCAAAGCACTGCTTGCTGCCTGTTTTGAAGATAACACCTAAACCATTGTAATGCTAGTGGATCAAGAGAATGGTACTTTAGTTTGTCTAGAAGTAAGTTATGGTTAACCATATCAAAGGCTTTTGATAGGTCTATAAATAGTGCAGAGGAAAAGGAGTTATTGTTACGATTTTTATTTATAGAGTCAGTGAAGGATAGAAGGGCAATTGTTGTGCTGTGGAATGGTCTGAAGCCATGTTGACTGTTGGCTAATAAGTTGTTTTGTAGTAGGTGGTTGAGTAGTTGTTTGTGAATACATTTTTCCATTATCTTGGCTAATGGGGAGAGTAAGGCAATAGGGCAAAAGTTAGAAAGATCAATAGAAGATCCACCTTTATGTAGAGGGATTATGTGAGATACTTTCCATATGGTAGGGATTTTGCCTTCATAGATAGTCCTGTTAATAAGTATAGATATGGGGTAGCCTATAGCATTTGCAGCAATTTGTAGGTATTCAGATGGGAGTCGGTCGACAGATGGGGTGCAAGGTTTCAGTTTCTTAAGTAGCTTATGGATAAGAGATGTAGGAACAGGTTGTATATGAAAGGTATGAGATGAAGTTTTGGAGGTATTTGGTGGGGAAGCAGTAGAAGGAGGTAAAGAGTTGGCTAGGGTTTGAATGGCTTCTGTAAAATATTTATTAAAGGCATCAGGGATCTGGTTGGAATTATTGTGGTTGAAGCCTAATGGGGCAGGAGTAGTCGAATGTCCTGGTTGAAGAAGTTTGTTTATCCCTGACCAGAATTTTTGTGGAGTTTGTTGACTGGTTTGTTGGAGGTGAAGATAGAAGTCTTTTTTGTCTCTAAGAGTATCTTTCTTGGTGGCATTTCTTAACTGTTTAAAGAGGAGGTGATCAGATGGACATTTGGTAGCTCTCCATTTAGCCCATATTTTGTTTCTAATGATCATTTTTTGCTTAGTTTGTTTTGTTAGCCATGGGGCAGATTTGGTTCTTATCCTAGTAGAGCGATAAGGTGCGTGCTACTCTAGGATTTGAAGAAAGTTAGTGTTGAAGTAGGTCACAGCCTCATCAAGTTCAAGATGGGTCAGTGGTGACCAGTCACATGCTTGCAATTCATTCAGGAAACTATCAGGATTAAATAATTTTTTTGAGCGGGAAGTTTTGAGTTTATGAGTAGTTGGGATATGAGATCTTTGTCTAGTAATGTAAGTAAGCATATGGTCACTAATGTTATCAGGAAGGGTTCCTGGAGTATAATTGCTAGGGTGGTTATTAATAAGGATCCAGTCAAGAGTAGATTCTTTCCTGTTAGGTTTGTGGATTCTAGTCGGAGTGGTTATTAATTGAGAGAATCCATAGAGATTTATGTGGTTAGTAGGGTTCTGGGAAGTACAGGTTAACCAGTCTATGTTGAAGTCACCAAGTACAATGGTTTCCTGGGGTAGTTCGTTAGAGGAAATTAAGTAAGTTTTCAAGAGTATTAGTATTGTTTCCAGGGGGAAGATACATACAAATTAGGTAGATAGATTTGGTGTTGTTAATTTGGAGTTTAGCAGACAATATTTCAGATTTGGTGTCTAGTGATGGAAGCTCATTATAGAGGGTAACTTGGAGATTAGATTTATAGATAATGGCTATACCCCCGCCTTTTTTGGTTTTGCGGTCACATCTAAGTATGTTATAGCCAGGAGGGGTAATTTCCTGGTCTTGAGTAGAAGGTTTTAGCCAGGTTTCTGTAAGACATAGAATATCAAATGAGTGCAAGTCCAGGAGTGCATGCAGGTGGTGTATTTTCTTGTTTATACTTCTAATATTAAGGTGAGCTATCAGAAGGGAGTTAGGTGCTTTAGTTAATGAAGAAGGTTTAGGTAAAGGTACATTATCATGGTTATTCTTATTGTTAGTATTGGGACCAGGGTTAGGATGAATATCCCCATGTAGGAGGAGGTAATGCTGGGGATAGTGTAGGAATTTATGGATCTTGAGAGAGTTATTCAAATTCTTTTTGATTGTGCAGTATGTCATATGGGTTGTTCTGTGATATTTTGGTAGTATATAGTTAGTGGTACAGGTTATGTTACTATGGCTGAGGGTATGGATAAAAGAAGAAGGTAAAGTTTGTTGGAGATGAAGGTTTTGTTCATGTAGAGTAAGATTTTCAAAGAAGGTGATTGAGTAAGGTATGGTCAGAGAGGCTATAGTAGTAGTTAAGAGTAGGATGTATGTGAAAATAGTTTTGTGTGTTGGAGACATGGTAGTGAGTAGATATCAGAAGAGAGTAGCTTGTGTGAGTAGGTGTGGTAGAAGGAATAAATGAGGATGCTCCAAGTGATTAAGTAGGGTTTTGAAAAAGAAAAGCAGAAGGAAATTAATGGAGGTTGAATAGGAGGTAGCTACTAGAAGTAGTTAGTACAGAGTATGGTTAGGATAGGTAATGGAGTAGTTAAAATGAGAGGTAATTGGAACTAGGTGGTAATGAAAGAGTTAGGTGAGTGGCCTAGTGATGTGGTGTTTTGTGATAGGTAGAGAAAAATAAGGGGAGTGTTTAGTGAGGTATAAGTTTAGAGGAGTGGCTTAGTGATGAGGAGCTTTGTGATAGGTAGAGAAAAAAAGGGAGTGTTTAGTGAGGTATAAGTCTAGGATACCTAGGGGTGGGTGGGAATTGGGGGTAGGGTAGGGGAGTGTAGCGGGGCAGACACAAGTAAGGTGAAAGCAGTGAGGGAAGAAAAACAATCAGTAAGGTAGTAAGCAAGAACAGGAGGCAGTAAGTGAGAAGGCAGATGAAGTTATACTGAGGATGTGGGGAATGTAAAAGGGTGGGAAACCTGGGAGATTAAGGGGTAGCCTAGGAGTAGTGGAGGTGGAGAAGGAGGGCTAGGTAGAGGGTTTATAGGACTATGGGAAGAGATATAGACAAGGTTTAAGAGGATTAAAGAAGAAGATAGTAAAGGAGAAGAGCACAACAAGCGTAAATGTTTTAAAGTAAGAGGTGGGAAGAGAAACTATATGACTTTAGAGGTGGGTAAAGACTGCCATCTAGTGGTCAAAGTCTATAATTACCCAGGAAAGAGATTGCAGCAGTCGGAAGTAAATGGGAAAGGCAAGTAATGGTGAAGGGAGAGGTTGGAGGGCTATTACAATAAAGGTAGGGGTCTGCAGTATCGTAGAGACAGACAGAGGAGTACACCAGTAGTTAGACAGGGGGGTATGGCTGCTGGCAGATCATCTAGTACACCTAGGAAGTGTAATGGCCTAGTATATACACAATGTTGGTGAGAGAAAATCAAAAACACTTTGTGACATACAATATTAGTTACTGTGGCTTTTGGTCCAGGGCATTTAGATTACCCAGGTGAGGAAATACCCAGGCAGGTTTAGGTAGGTGGATATAGCAGGTCTTTGGAGTCCAATAGGGCACATCCAGGAGTGGAGAAAGTGAGTATAAAAGGTTTGCGCAGAATATTAGTTACTGTGGCTTTTGGTCCAGGGCGTTTAGATTACCCAGGTGAGGAAATACCCAGGCAGGTTTAGGTAGGTGGATATAGCAGGTCTTTGGAGTCCAATAGGGCACATCCAGGAGTGGAGAAAGTGTGTATAAAAGATTTGCACAGAATATTAGTTACTGTGGCTTTTGGTCCAGGGCGTTTAGATTACCCAGGTGAGGAAATACCCAGGCAGGTTTAGGTAGGTGGATATAGCAGGTCTTTGGAGTCCAATAGGGCACATCCAGGAGTGGAGAAAGTGAGTATAAAAGGTTTGCACAGATTGGTATACAACTTTAGACGCCAGAGATCGCTCAGCAGCCACGCGCGGAGAGGGGGAATAAAGATGTTATTTTGAGGCACTGCCATTCTTCTTCATCTCCACCTATTTTCTCTTTTTCTTGAGGTGCTAGAGCCCTGAGTAATTCCTTGAACTGTTGTGTTTTCTCTCCAGTCATGTTCCAGTTCTTCAGCCCTGACTGCTTCACTGGGAAAGACTTTGCAATCACTGATTCTACCCTAGTGCCCTTTCCACAATAGGAGGAAGTCTACCTGAGTTGCATATTGGTCACTCTTGTACATGATCTTGTGACTGTCTCTCTTTCTGAACCATGTGTTGGCTACTATCAAGCCAACCCTCCCATGGCTACAGAAAACCACTAAGTCAGAAATGAAAAACAGGGATAAAGCCTGGGAGCACTGGCACAAAACCAAAACCCCTTCAATTAGACAGAAATTCCTAGAACTATGCAATAGAGTCAAAAAGCTAATAAAACAGGACAAATTCCAATACTACCAGTCTGTCCTAGACTCCTCCAACACAGCCCCAAACAATTCTGGTCCTCCATAAACTCTATCCTCCACCCAGGTAAAGTCAGTACCCCTCCTCCTAACATCCCTCACTCCTCCGAAAATATTGCTACCTCATTCAACACACACTTCATACAAACCATACTATCACTAGCTAAACAACACAACCCCCCTCCCCTCCAACCCACACCTTCAACTAGTAATCTCCCCACTGCCTTCTCTTTTTCTCCTGTACCTATCTCCAACATAAAAAAACTCTTAACTAAACTTAAGCCCACCAAATTAGCAGCAGACAACCTCCCAAGTGAATACTTACAAATTGCAGCTGATGCTCTGGCCTACCCAGTATCCATCTTGATTAACCGATCTCTGTCAGAAAGTTATGTTCCCACACTTTGGAAAGTATCACATATAATTCCCCTCCACAAAGGCAGCCCCTCCACAGAACTAACCAATTACCGCTCCATAGCTATTCTCTCTCCACTCTCCAAAATACTAGAGAGATGCATTCACTCTCAGGTCTCAGACTACCTCCTTACTAACAATCTCCTTTCCAGTACTCAGCATGGTTTCCAACCAAACCATAGCACCACCACTACCTTACTCTCCTTTACTAACACTATCCTTCAGAATAAAAACAATGGCTATCTCCTCTGCTACTTTCCTAGACCTATCTAAAGCATTTGACATGGTCCCACAAAAACAACTCATCTCTGTCGTCAATAACCTATCCTTCTCTCAATCAGTCACCAACTGGTTTCAGAATTACCTGTCTGACCGCCAACAATCTGTTGTATGGCAGAATGACATATCTCCCCAACTACCTGTCTCTATAGGGGTTCCCCAAGGATCCATCCTTGGACCCCTACTCTTCTCTATTTTCACCAATAATCTAGCCTCTGCCACCAAACATGGCACACTCATACAATACACAGATGACTCAACCATCATCTGCTCAGCCCAGTCCCTACCCAAACTGCAAAAAGTCACACAGGAAGCTTTTTCCTCTGTTGAAACTTTGTTATCCAATGCCCAATTAATACTCAACCCAAACAAAACTAAACTACTCATCTTCCAACTCACCAAACATACTCAAACCAACTCTCACTTTAATATCATAGCAAAAGACAACACCACTATACACCTAACAGAACACACCAAATTGCTAGGAGTGGAAATAGACAATAAACTAAAATTTGACATTCACATATCCATGACCATAAAAAAGTCCACAAAAAACTAGGAGCATTATACAGAAATAAGCAACTTCTCACCAAAGCAGCAAAGATTTCAGTAGCAAATTCCCACCTTATCTCCACCCTACTTTGTGTCTCTCCAATATATACCAACCTAAGGCTATGCACTCTAAACAAGCTAGAGACCTGCTACAACAAAATTGCCAAATTTTCTACCGGGGCATCCTACCGTAGTCACCACTGTCTCTCACTTGCTGAAATGGGCTGGCTTGAACTCCCTCACCTCCTTCAATGGTATCAACTCACACTCGCCCACAAACTAGTAAACCATCCAATAAATGTCCCATCTCTCCAGAATCTACTCCATCCCTGTCGCACCACCAGACCACTAAGATCCAGCAACAAAAATCACTTGCAGATCACTAAAGCTAATAACTCTGCTGGTGAAGCACTATTCTCTTGTGCCATGGCCAAATTATTAAACTCCCTCCCACCCACAATTACCTTCATACCATCATGCACCCACTTCAAAACTTTACTAAAAGTGCACCTAAAAACATGCTGGCTATGCCCTTGCAACTCCCACTCTAATATCATCCACCCCATCCAACCACTACCTTTCCTTCCACCCCACTAACTACCTCGATTATAGCCAGCTCGGATGCTCATAAGCCTACTACTTATTATACAGCAGGAACTTCTTATTGTAACAATTGTTAATGTCTGTTATGTACTTCACAAATAAAGATTCTAGTTGTCTACTGATGTACTATGTTCTTCATCTGTAACTATGCTTGTAATTAATTGCTATGGTAATCAAATTGTTAATCACTATGTAAATCCAATGTAACTACTGTCTGTATATTTCAGCTGTGGAGCTTTTCTCCCCAGGCCTCCGCTGACAATGGACCTATGTCCAGTCGGACATTCTCGGTCAACAAATGTAAATAAATAAATAAATAAATAAATAAACAAATAAATAAATAAATAAATAAAATAAATAAATTTCCAGACAGGAGTCTATAATGGCCTCCATTTCTTTATTGCTATTGACCAACGCATCTGGGCCAAGACAGTCCTTATATCCTGTTCTGTCTATCCCAATATGTGCATTCACATTATCAACACCAATTCATATTGCCCTGCTTTATCTAATAGGTCCTTGTAACTGCTGTTTGAATGCAGTCTTTTTCCTCACTATCACAAGCCTACTGTGGGGCACAGGATGAGATTATGAATACTGCCCTATCATTAGGCTGGAGTCTGATTGCCATATGTCTGTCACTAATTCTAATGATATCCCTTACTGCCAGCTGAAGCCTCTCCCTCACCACATTTCCAACACCATTTCTAGTCTATCCTCCTCCTGAGTAGTAAACTGTGGATCCCAATCCAAGTGGCTTTACTGCATTGCCCTTCCATCTTGTCTCCTGGATACATAGTATGTCCCACCCTCTCTTTACCATCATATCATCCACTATCCTGTCAGTGAACCTACATCAAGTGTACAATTCTTAGTTCATGTTTGGCAGATTGGTTAGTTAACATCCAGCTTTCACTCAATAGAGCTATCCCAGATAACCCAAGCTGGGCAACTGAACACCAGCCAGCCAGTAACTTATTTACCCAAGGCTGCAGGGCTTTATAGTTGGCACACACTGGCCAGTAGGGACACATATATCCTTCCCACCATTAGCATGGGTCCCTGGCATAGGTTAGAGTAGGTCATGTTCTCAACTCACTTATCATCAGTGAATACCATCCCCATTTGGTAACAGTAGTCAACTGAATCACCTAGAGCCATATTTTACACTGCTGAGTGGCTAGCCCTGCCATGGTAGAAATCTCTCAAAACATAAGGCATAAAATGCATCAGATAATATCTAGACCTTTAGAGTTTCTGGTGGCCTGGTGGTTTCTATGCCTTTAGTCTGTGTATGTAGATTTTGACAAAACTAAATAAATATCTCTGCCCTGAACCCTACCATATGTAAAATAAGCCTTGCTCAGATGTATACACTGGAGGTCATTGTAGTTTGTGTGGGCTGGGAACAATACATCATTTTTTTAACTGTCTTCCCAAACATCAGATGCCTCCATGTGCCACTCTATCTTGTGTTGTTTTGTGATGGTACAGAATGATCATTATTTCTTTAACTTTCCTCAAAAACTTTGGAGGTGTACACAGAAAGCCAGCATAAGTTGTATATGGCCAATGTGCTGTCTTTTTTTTTTGCTGCTACTTTCTTTGCAATCAAGCAAGAAAATAATACTCTCACTGTATATATCTGATTGCAACAAGCTGAAGTATGTTATGTTCTATTTTTTTTTTTTTTTTAATTTTGTCATAGTCTAATATCAGGAGGGCACACAGATTGCAGCTGCCATTTGGGGGTAGATGTGAGGAGGCATGCAGTACATACATATGACAGTGTATATACATGTAACAGCAGCAACTTCATACATATGACTTTGGCCATTTTTGCCTTAATGTTTATCCCAATCTGATATCAAAGAGGATACACAAAAGTTGGCCATCTTTTTTATGGGGGAAGGGAGGCAGGTATTATTCACAGTTATGATTTATAGGTCTACCTTTATAAAGCCAGTTCACAGTGGTGCGAATGCTCATATGAGCTACTCATAACCACAAAATTCCGCCGACAGTCCATAATGTTCGAAAAACAGCAAATCGAAAAGCAGATTCACTGTTTTTCGAACATTAATATCGAATGCAAAAGAAAAAGAAGTGTAAAGCACCCCGCCCAACTTTGCTATTATAACTCCGAGATCACACTACAGTGGGGAAAGGGACGATTTTCCGATCCCCACTATAGTGCAATCCACCCCACAATATCGAATGTGCAATGAGCGAATGTTACTCTGCATTTGCTCATTGCACATTCGACCCTTTTTTCTTTCGGCGTTTGCAAAACTTGCAAACAGCCTTTCGAACAATTGCTGTTCGCCTGACTGTGTATTGCCTTTATAAAGGTAAACTGATTTATATATCCTTGCAAACATCTGTTTATTCAGTTCATTGTGAATTGCTCTTTTGTGAGCTTTGAGCATTAAACCTTGGATATAACTAATTTTTTATTTATATAAAAAAGTAACACTTTTTTTTCTTACTCATGACTTTTCTTCAGGCCAGTGTTGGCTAAAAAGTTCAAGAAAAGTTTCAGAAAACACCTCAGAGAATCTATGACCCCATAGCCCCCATAAACCCCATCCAAATTCAGTTATTTCCTCCACATTTATTATAGCGTAGTCTTCATCAATTGGAGTGTGTTGAAAGCATGCAGGAAAAAGCAAAGCAGAAGAGTTAAGACTGAATTTCTTCCCTTAATTGTGTTTTCTTCAGGCTATCACTGGATGAAAACGTTTGAAAAAAAAACTGTAAAACTGTAAAATGCACCTCAAAGTATCTAAACCCCCGTGGCTTCTGAGTACATGGTAGCCCTCAGAGACTCAGCTTAACATAGTTATTTTTTCCACAATTATGAGAGCACAGTCTTGCCTAGTTGGGATGTGTTGAATGAATTAATGAAAGCAGGAAAACTAAAGAGTAAGACAAACTATGAGAAAAGGAAGACAAAAAAACAAATTATTGATGCTACAGTCAGCCTGTAAATCCATTGCTCATAGCAGGGACCACTTCAAAAAAATTTTTATAGGTTCATAGGTGTTTACTACACTAACAACCACAAGGGCCTTTTTAAGCCTAGCCATGCATCACAAATCTCTGACAAATACTGGTACCCTTGATAAGTGTAAGCAAGGGCATGGGAGATAAGCCATTTACAGGTTACCTGTGTCCATTAGAGACATAGATGCCAAACCAGGGATATATTTCCTGTTCCCCAGCCAATTGTCCAAGTTACACTTGTATTGGGTTATGGAGGAACTCTGCTTCACATAGATGGGGAGCGTGTTCCAGAGATGAGGTAGTCTCTGGGATATATACCTGTCTCTCTCTACAGGTCCTATTTATATCACAGGCAAGGTTTAAGTCTTTAGAACAGATAAATCTGGTGCTGTTTGTTTTGTGGATATGCAGGAGGTCCATTAGAGTGGGGTCTGACAATGCCCTCTATGCCAGGCATAGATCTCCCTTCAACAATCTGTAAGAGACAGACTACATGGATATGGCCTTGAGGTGGTCTGCATAGGACATTTTACTTTCACCCTGTATTATTTTAGTGAAGAACCTCTGTGGATGTTCCAGTTGTCGGATATGCCTGGTTAGTTACATACCAAAGGGGGCATTGTACTCAATGATAGGTCTGATGAATGCCAAATACAGTGAAACAATGACTTCCTTGGAATTAGATGCCATACCTTTGTTTATAAGGTGTGCAATATGGTATGATTTCCTCACTACTGTAGACACATGATGGTCAAAGGCTAGATTACTGTCTATGTGTGTCCCTAAGTCCCTGACTACTGGGTCAGCTCTAAGGAGTGTGTTGTTAATATGATAGCTACCATGGGTGGATGACTTCTTGAAGAATGCTATTATGCATTTCTTGGCATTAGTTTTAGTCCATGGCTCTAATACCAGTTGTTTGTCTGTGTCAGCCCTTCCTGGAGAACATTTGTGTCAGTGTGGGATTCAATAACAGCTCCTAATTTGCAATCATCTGCAAATTTAGTCAGCCAGAGAACATTGACATTGTCCTTGGTTTCAGAGAAGTAAATGCCAAAAAGGAGTGGTCCAAGGATTGATCCCTGTAGCACTCCATTTGTGACTTGCCTCTTTGTAAAGGTGGACTCCCCAATTATAACTTACTGGGTCCTGTCTGTGAGCCAGCTGGCTATACACATGGCAATGTATGCTTTTGTACCTAACCTCTTGAGTTTGTCAACAATGCCTGAGTGGGGTATTGTGTCATATGCCTTAGCCAGGTCAAGGTAGGCAGTGTGAACCATTTTGCCCTCATCCATTGCTTTGGTGACCTTCTTAAAGAAATCCACTAGGTTGACTAGGCATAATCTGCCCTTGATGAAACAAAACTGGGTTGCATCCATTGTCTGGAGGTTTCATTATTTATCACTTCCATAATAATTATTTCCATAGTTTTGCATATAAGACCAGTGAGACTTGTGGGTCTGTAGTTTGCAGGGTCTAGAGGTGGCCCACCTTTGTGCAGAGGGGTGTCTGTTGCTGTTCTCCATTCATACATAGGTTCATAGGTTCATAGGTAGATACTAGGCTATCTGCCGTAGGGCATTTATAAGCCTAGCCAGAGTGTATTTTGCTTCCGCCTCCCTATTAGATTAGCCTACTGTGCCTCTGTAAAGTAGGTCACAGAAGGTACCCTTTTAAGATTAGTTTACTGTGCCTCTGTCTAGCAGGGACACAGGAGAGATCCCAGGGGTGAATTTGCAATTTCCCATCCACGCGTCCAAATTTCGCTTGAAGAGGGTCAGCGAGGGGCTATGTCTAACATGAATTGGGATTCTATTCCAGAGTGAGGGGAGCCTCTGGGAAATTAATCTGTCCCTCCAGCATGTCCTATTTATTTTTGTGCTGAGGTTTAGGTCCCTGGAGTGTGTAGCTCTAAGGGACTTGGATTTTTTGAGGTGGAGAATGTCCATTAATTCTGGGTTTGACATGGCTTTGTACGTCAGGCATAGATCACCTCTGAGTAGGCGGTAAGCAACTGAGTAGAGCTGGAGTTTCTTTAGTCAAACTGCATAGGACATCTGTTTGTAGCCCATGATCCCCTTGGTGAGGTACTTTTGGGGTCTCTCCAGTTGCTGCAGGTGTCAGGTAAGGTACATCCCAAAAGGGGCACTGTATTCAATTATGGGCCTGATGAATGACGAGTAGAGGGGCACAATGAACTCTCTTGATCTAGATGTGAACCCTTTCGTGATAAGGTGGGCTATATAGAAGGTCTTTCTAACCACTTTGGCAATGTGATTATCAAAGGAGAGATTACTATCTACGTTGGTCCCCAAATCTCTAATTACTTCTTCCATACTTAATGGATTACCACCTATGTGGTAATTTGTGGGCATCTTGTTTTTCCCAAAGGGGATGACTATGCACTTTTTAGCATTTAGCTTGAGGCCATGGCTCTGGCACCAAGCATCCATCTCTGTGAGACCCTTTTGGAGGATGCTTGTGTCAGCTGGAGATTCGATTATGGCCCCCAGTTTGCAGTCATCTGCAAACTTTGTCAGCCATAATCCCCCTGTGTTAGCCTGAACCTCAGAGAAGTATATACCGAACAAGAGAGGTCCCAGAACTGAGCCCTGTGGGACACCACTTGTAACTGGTTTGGATTCGGACATGGCACCTGCGATTCTGACCATGTGGGTTCTATCTCTGAGCCAGTTTGCAACCCATTTTGTGATATAGGGGTTGATATTTAAGCTGGTAAGCATATTTATGATGCCCGAGTGGGGTATTGTGTTGAAGGCTTTTGTGAGGTCCAAGTAGGCTGTGTGGACTACCTTGCCCTCATCTATGGCTTTGGTAACTGTTTCAAAGAAACCAACTAGGTTTAAGAGGCAAGATCTGCCCTTAACAAAGCAGAATTGGGTAGGGTCCAGTGTCTGGAGGCTCCCAATGTCTTTGTTTATGAGTTCCATGATAATACGCTCAATAGCTTTACAGACCAGACTAGTCAGGCTTATGGGGTGATAGTTTCCAAGGTCCGTTGTGGCACCACCTTTGTGGAGTGGGACCACTGTAGCTGTACGCCATTCTTTGGGTACATATCCTGTAGTAAGGTTAAGTTTGAACAGTGACTTAATGTGAGGGTTTGGTTCTTCTTGGAGCTCATGTAAGACACAGCCTGGGACACCGTCCGGTCCCATAGATGCTGTGTTTTTTGCTTTGGAGAGGGCAGCTTTCACCTGTGCATCTGTGATGTCAGGGAGGTTACATTAAGTTGGGATAGGCGTTTGCTCCTTTGGGGGGGAAGAGGGGGTTTGCACTGAATCTGTCTGCCAGGATGTTGGCTATGTCTGTAGGTTTGGTATATTTTGTACCGTTATGTAACAATTCAGAGCATATCAGGGAGTTTCTGCCCATGGTTTTGACAAAACTAAAGAAGGCCTTGTGATTATCTTTAGTGCCTAGGGCAATTTTTCTTTCGAAACTGGCCTTTGATGATTTTATAAGGGATCGAAGTTTCTTGCTAATACTGATCAGAGATGCCTTCCCTTTTTGGGATTTTGCTCTGTCATGTAGTAGCTTCCTCCTTCTGTTGTATAGTTTATTTATGGCCGGGGTCCACCAGACCGGTCTCCTGTTTCTGGAGAAGTGAGTCTTGGTTTTATTTGGGATAGCACGATCCATGCATTCCTGCAGGTGCTCATAGAATGCATTTGTAAAGGATTTTGTGGATTGGGCTGTATTATCCTCTGGACCACGGGCTTTGAAGGATTCCACCTCAGTCTTGAGAAGTGCAAAGTTGGCTTTTGAGAAATTCTTTACAGTGATTTCCTTGGCTGGGGGTGGGGACGGGATATGGATGTCCTTGGAAATTTGTTTATGGTCTGATCTTACCAATGAGGGGTTTACCTCTGGTGTGGAACATAGAGTCCCCATGTTGGTGATGACCAGGTCCAATATGTTGCTCCCTCTTGTGGGAGTGATGACCAGTTGTTCCATTGCGTTAGAGTTTATAAATTCAAGGAACCGTTGGGCGAGGGTGTTTCGGCTTGAGTAGTTTTCCCAGTCAATGTTTGGGTAGTTGAAGTCACCCAATAACATAGTGTTTGGAGAGACCTTCATATTCTCCAGTGTTCTCAGGAATGCCAAGTGGGGTTCCTGTAATAGGGAGGGTGTTCTGTAGCAGGCTACAAACTGAAAGGCAGTTTTGCCCGCTGTTAGTTGCACATGGATGGTTTCCAATGCTTTGTGCAATGCTACTAAGCTGGAGGTGTAGGTATCTTTGATGAATATAGATACTCCCCCTCCTTTTGTGCTTCGGTCCGAGTTTTGTGGCCGAAATGCGTGGTATGAGTTATAACCTGGTAGTGCTGGGGTGCTCTCAGGAGTCTTGAACCAGGTTTCTGTTACTGCACAGACATCAATTTTCTCCATACTGAGGAGAGTCTTGAGTGCGTGCATCTTGAGGATTAGACTTCTGGCATTGAGTAGCATTACCTTTAGTTTTTTTATCTTTGGGTTGTCTATGGAGGTGGGTTTGTCCTTTGAGCCTTGCCTAAACAAGGCACTATGGGGGTGGCAAGAGCCTTGGCCAGTATACGAAAGCCTAAGGGTGACAGGTGCAAGCCGTCCCTAGCGAAGCAACGTGGCTTGTCGAGCATGTCATCCCAGGCTGACAGACACTGGATCCCCTTTGAATGACACCAATACTTTAGCCAATTGTTGAAACTGATCATTTTGTCTTTATACTGTGGCATCATTCTTGGTGAGGGCAAGATGCTACTCAAGGTCAGGGACATACCAGCCTGGGCTACATGGTCAGAGAGCTCCTCTATGTCTCTTTTCATGTAGTCCAGGGAGGTACGTCTCAGGTCATTCACACCAGCATGGACAATGATGGAGTCATACTTGTACTTGCTTTGGAGTGACCTGAGTGCTTGCGTTATGTGGCGGATCCTGGCACCCGACAGGCAGCTTACAGTGACCTTCTCCTTGTTCAGTCTGGTGAGTGGGACGTCAGTGTGCCGGACAATAGAGTCCCCTATAACAAATGTATTTGGTATGTTGTTTGGCCTTATGGGCTGTGACTGTGAGGCACACTGATTTTTGTGAGATATATGATTTGTGGGTATTGTTGAGCGGTGGCTGTTGCTTGGATATCTGCTTAGGAGGTCTTTGCTGTTTAGGCAGATTTTTATTTAGAGCCTCCGAGTATGTTTTTGTGTGTTTATGTGTTGGGTATGCAGATGCAATAGGTCTGTGTGAGACTGGATTTGTGGTGTGGGTGGTTACCTTTTCCTCCTGACTGACTGTGCCAGTCTTGGGTTGAGAGAGCTCTGCCTCCAGTTTGGCTGTGTAACTGCATCTCTCACATGTATTAGAGTTTGTTGGAAGGAGGAGAGGGTTGTCTGTGTACATAAGGCAATTGTAACATTGCCTCAATATTCCCAGATTCACCAGCTGGTGGAGAGTAACCTTGAAACTGACCCTTGGACATACCAGATTAGTATAGGGAACTGTTGTTTTTACTTATCAGATTAGGGAAGGGAACTGATTTTTCACTTGATCAGGAAGGACGAATCGGGAGCCTAATACTTATGAGAAGTCAAGGAGGGTGTAGTGCTTTAGTTAGTTAGTGTTTCCTTATAAGAGCTGAGCAAGTGCAGGGCTTTAGAAAGAGAATATAGTGATTACTTTGAGAGTTTGAACAGTTCTAAGGGAAAAAGTGAAGAGCAGACTTTGTGGAGCCTGGAATAGTTTAAACCTGTTTAGGAAGCGCTGCCCGACGCTGCTCAGTGCGCAAAACCGCGCAAAAAGAGAGTTGTAGGATTTTAAGAGAGAGAGATCAAGGAGTTTAGAATTGACCCAAAATGGCCAATAAAACTACAGCTTCTAGGTAGTAACCACTCCTCCAGGGACAGGCAGGCTGTTCAGTGTTAACCACTCCCACTGGTGAATACAGAGACTTCCCTTTAGCCCAAGAAAGCACTGGCCTTCTAGAAACTTCCAAACAGTTCAGAACAGGAAATCTGTAACTGAGCTTTCTTAACTTTCAGAAAGTGGTAAAAAAGCAAGATTTTTTTCTTCTTTTTCTTTTTGTTGTAGTTTAGAGGTAGCAGAGATACACAAGCAGCAAAATAATCACAACAGTGCAATAAATGACCCCACACTTGAGTGCTAGGCCAAAATCAGGTAAAATGCAGTTTTTAGAGAAAAAAACGATTTTAAATTAAGTGCAACACAGGAAATGCAGTAAACAGGCTCTAGATGTGTTCCAAGTACTGTTACTGTTACAGATATAAACTTTAGCAAGCCGGAAAATGCCAAAAAGTAGGCGGCAAAGCAGTAAAACTTAACAAAAATCAGAAGAAAATACTTAAAATCACAAAAGTGGCTCCTTTTCTTCTCTCAGCATTTTCTCCTCTTGTGACACAAAGCATTCATGTGACACAAAGCCTGTTTGGAGGCTACATTTAAATAGCAATTCTAGACTGCCTGATAGGTCATGTTTCATGCTATTTAGAAGGCATCCTGGGATATTGTCTGGGCCTATTGATGCAGTGTTCTTGGCCTTCGAGAGACAGCATTAAGGACCTGTTCCCTAGTGATAGCAGGGAGGAGTTATATTTGATGGTATTTCCTGAGGGAAGGTTGAGGGGGAGAGAAGGGTAAAATTGGAGCTGAATTTATTGGCCAGTAGGTTTACCATATCTTCTGGTTGAGTATTGGTGGAAGCTCTGCACATAATTGTGTATTACCTATGAGGCTGCGGACATAGCTAAAGAATGCCAGCTTTTATTCTCAATATTGAGACTAAATTTACACTTCTTACTATGTATGTAACTATCTATATTTTGACTAACATTTTATAATTACTTACATACACTGCCAAATGTCAATAGAAATAATGGCAGCATTTTCACAAAAATGTATTCTATGTGGTAAGGAAAATCATAGTAATTCAGTTTTAAGTGATTTACTACAAGCTTGGGTAATTATTCTGGCTATGTGTTAAACTTCATTAATCACTTGAGGATTCATTTAAAACAAGAATTTTCAGTATCAAAAGAATTCCACAGTAGGTGAGAACAGAGCTGAAAATGTCTCCATTTGCATTGATGATGCAGAGAAAAGAGGAGAAAATATCCTCTGTTGCATTGATGGGGCAGTGGAAACAGAGGGTCCCTTACTTTCAAGGCTTCACAATAAAGGGATTGTAATTTTAATTTATAAAAAGTGACACAAAAAACATTATTGGTGGGACATGGTATTGTAGGTGATGAAGTGTGTGTTTGAACTTCATGCTGGATTTTTGACTCAGCTGAGAACCCACAGTCAGAAAGAAAAGTTAGAGGATAGTTTAATTAAATCTTTTTATATTACTTCACATTTTTTAAGGGATATGTTTTAGGGATAATGGCTGTGTTTTGTTACATGGCCAGTGTTTTTTAAGAGGTTGTTTGATAGATATCCCCCAGGATTCACTAATCCTCCGTGTAAGACTAGATTAGTCATACACAGAAACGCCAGTGTAAGAGTAAGATGGCAGCGCTCCATGCATATTAATGAGGGCGTGCTGCCACAACTCTAAGGCTAACACGGGGTGTCGAACTGCCGAGCAGTCGAAAAATCCATGCCCCTGCAAGTCTCTCAATTGGGAAATGTCAACTGACATGAGCGAGTCCGCTCAAATGTGTACATACCCAACACTACACTCCCCCACATTCTAAACCCCTGTACAATTATAAAATGTAAAACTTTTATTTTTTTTATTATTCCCAATATAGCTGCCCGTATTTGCATGTGTTTGCCCGGGTTTGCCCATTGCTTAGCTACAGTTAGCAGTTTAGACATTGAAGAGGGTAATAAGAAAATTAAGCAAAATAGCGATAGCGTGGTGGTAGAGCCTTCACACAAAGAGGAGGCATTCCCTTTTTGAGTCCCACCACTCCCCTTTCAATTTTCTGTTGGAAATCTGTGTATAAAAATAATTCCTGTCATTTATCATTTAAATTTTAGTAAAAAGCATTGAAATGGCCTATGTAGTAGTGAAAGAATTATATATATATATATATATATATATATATATATATATATATATATATGAAGGTGAAATGGTTATGCATACAGATGGATGCATAAGTAACGTATCTTAAGCAATGTGAAGCACTACTAAGCAAAGTTTACCAGTATTAAGTATATTTAAATATAATTGCTCATAGCTGAGCACTGCGTTAACTAGCGCAATAGCTTTGCGCGGAGCTGCGCATCATGCAAACTAGCGCAAACAGAACATGTTTGCGTGTAGCTGCGCACTGTGCTAACCAGTGCAATGTCGGGCAACGACCAGCAACGTAGAGCAACGTCGGGCAAAGTTGAGCAAAGTCGTCTAAACTCAGCCACACCTCCTAGCCGGTCTGGCCAGTAGTAAAATAAAAAGCAATGGCAGGCCTCGAACCTGGGATACTGTGCACCATAATCACAGTACTGAACCACTAAGCCATGACAGCTTTTCATAAGCATGCACTTTTAACACACACATTCATATCAATGGAAGTTTACCCATTGCTAAGCAGGTGTGCCTTCAGCTGAGTTTTTTCAAAACTGTCCAATCACAAATAAGTGTGGGAAATTATGCATATTTAAGTTCCATAGGCGGGAATACTTGCCATAACTGGTTGTAGCTCCCATCTGCAGGCAGCAATGGCCGGTGCTGGAGAGGGCTCTCAGTTTCGAGTGCAATGTTGGGGCATTGAGGAGTAAAAAGTAATGGTTTGTCTCCTTGTCCATAATCATGAGGATAGACTCCTGTGGGGCCAGTACCAGGGCACCCTATACAAAGCTGAAGCCTGGGACTGTCTAGCTCATGAACTCACCAGTGCCACAGGTGTCCCTCGGACTGGTGAGCAGGTCAGACACCACCACGCAGACCTCAAGAGACGCAAGGCAGATCAACTGGACCAGTGGATCCTGGAGGCCCGTGAGATGGAAAATGCCCCACTACTGAGTTAGTAGCCATGGAATTAAGTATGTAAGAATTGCTATTCTAGTGTATACTATGGATAGGTATGTCTCAATATCACTTCATTTACATCACAGCTGCAGGTGTCCGTGCTGCGAATCAGCAAGCCTATGCAGATAGGCTGCTAAGGCTGCGCCACCAGGCAGGTTAGTAATTATTCTGCTTGTACTGTTATGTAAAATAAATGAGAGAGCCTGAAAAAAGTGTTTTAACACAATAAATAACAATTTCAAATCCATGCTTCTCTCCCATCTCTCCTACAAATGGGAATGTCCTTCACATGCTCCCACCTAAAACTCCCACACTACTAACTCCACACCTAAATCATAATTTCTTTGCCTACTTTAACTTAATTCAGAGATCTTGCTCAGGACACCTTTTCATAAATCTTTTGCATGCATGCCTCTGGCCTACCTTACTCATATTCTCAAACTTTCATTGTTTATTTTTCTTATCCATTGTACCCATAATATTGTTTTCCTCTGTAATATTGTTAATTTGTCTCTATTTGTATGCATTTGTATGTCTGTTTGGGGCTTTTCCCCTCGGGTCTCCACTGAAAAAGGGTAATTCTTACCCAGCTGGACCAACCCGGTTAACAAATGCAAATAAATAATAAATAAAATAATAATTCTCAAATAATTATTCTGCATGTACTGTTATATAAAATAAATGAGAGAGCCTCTAGAAAAGTGTTTTAAGTCTTTAATAAATGTATAATTCCTGGAGTGTGTCTGTGTCATTTTCTTTGATATGTTGCTGTACTCTTGCATTATAGAAATAGTGCTGTTGTATTAAGCGCTGTTAACACACAGTTGGGTAGGCCCATATAAAGTGGATGAAGGGAGTGCCAGTAGCTTTTAAGCATATTTACAGTCCTCAACTGTTGGTTCATGCCCAGCATGTACAGGTTAATCTGGCACATGAGTAGCTTGGTATTGTGTTCCTCAGAAATGTCATTGTGCTGGAAGAAATGTAGGGAGCTGTTAACATATAACTGATAGTTTCACCTAAACATATCTAGATAAGTATAGGAAAGTAGAGCTGTCAGTGTACCATCTCAGCAGTAGTGTGTCTGAGCAACTCACAAAACATGTAGCAGTAACATCTGCATCCCGGACAGTTTGTATGTCAGATACAGCCCATGTATATAAAGATCTAGCAAAACCCATTTCCCAATTTAAGGACAATTGGGTAGTGTAATAATACATGTAGGGGACATATAACTGCAGTTAATAGGAATGTAGTGTAAACTAGAAGGATATATAAGTTGTTAATGGAGCTATCATTTTCCACCCTACTGTATGTGCATAAAAAATGCAATTCCACACCTCAATGGGTATGTCTAATCTCAAAACATTTGTTGGGACATATGTCCTATTGGTTTATAAATATCTGCATTTATTTCAATGCATGTGCCCTGTTCAAATACCACAATATTGGTGGCCTGTTGCCATCAATTAAACCTGCATGCTGTTGTAATGTACACTGTTGTTCTATATATGCATGTGTCATGCTTGCTGTTCAACTGTTGGAACTCTGGTGTGTTGGGTTAATGGGAATACTTCTGCATGTTGTTATAACTAATTGGAATGCTGTTGACTGTTACTAACCCATATTTTCATTAAATCCTCCTAAACATAGAATGTATGGGAAGGCTGGTCCCAGTGGACCCACCTGTCCCACCTGAGCTGGCGATGGCACCTGGCACCAGCAGGTCCAGTGCCCAGCCTGGGACCTCCTCCTCTGTTGGCCCTGTGCCACCTTTGGGTGGAAGTGCTGCAGGGGATGGGGTTCATCCCCCCCATGCAAGCATGGGTGGAGGAGGGCTACCTATCACCCTCCGAATGGTCCTGGCTGTGGTGCATAGGGAGATTGAGCATTCTGTCGCTGATCCTCTACACCAGCTTGAGGCATGAGTGGCGTGACTCATGGGTGAGCCTGCCCCTCCTACGCAGCCCTCAGCACAGCCACCCTCTGGGCTGTGAAGGTGCAGTGGTGACTGCCCATGGGTGGGGATCTCAGTTCCACTGTTGCCATCTGTGGGCTCATGGGCTTGCGATTTCCAAACATCCTTCCCCGTCAATAGTGTTCACCCACCACATGTGTCATATTCTGCCCCTGTATGTGCCTTAGTCACTCTGTATGTCAGGGCCCTTGTTCTGCTCAGCAGCAAAATAAAACACCTCTGTCAGTCTCGAACCCTGGACCTTGTACACACTAGACTGCATGAAGTACCACTAAGCCACGTTAGACATACAAGTTGGTGCTGAAATAAATATATCATGCATCAGAATGAGTGAATGTAAATGAAAAATAGGAATGCCATAACACAAATCTTGTTCTGTGGATCTTTACTAGCAGTTGTTGTGGAATTGCATTACATGACTGTGAAAAGAGAACCAGCCATTCTAGCAGGAAATAATGTTACAGCAGCACTTTACAACCCCACACAGTATCATAGCAGGACAAACACTGGCATATCTGATTAGGGCAGAGGCCATATTTCCCAACTCTGACTAATTTTCAGGGATGTTCCTGATTTTGAACCAAATTTTAGCTGTGTCCCTCTGAATTACTCTGAAAAGTACTGACGTTAGGCAGAAAGGTGGGGAATTACACTTAATGAATAATGACAATAAGTAAGAGTTAGACACTGCTTGTACTTCAGAAACATCTCCCACTCGCTTCCATAAAAATTCCACTTCCAGCTCCATCATAGACTGGATCCTTAACAATTCCCCCCACCAATATCACAACCCCACCACCTTACCTGACTCCCTCAGTGATCATCTCCCTACCACTATCTTAAGACACAACTCCCATATTCCTAAACCCCACCTTATCAAAGACTGTCGAAAACTATCGACTTTCAATTCATCCCAATTTAACTCCATTCTCCACAACATAGATTGGTCCATCCTAAAACACCTCCCCCTAAACAATGTTGTAAGCACTTTCAATAGCCTTTCCTAGTGCACCTGCCCTATTTTACTGTCTTCAGACTCTTACATATTAATGTTTTTTTTTGTTGTTTTGCCCTGCTTTTAGCTGCTAGTAATACCTCTCTCTCCCCCTCCAAAGCCCCTCTCTATTGTAGCTTATTTTAACCATACAGCACTGGGTTTGCTTCAAGTAAACCTACTTGTTTAGCTTGAGGCCGGTGTCCTTTTGTAAGCTTACTTCTGCTCATATTTTATTTCTTTTTATTTTATTTCTGGTGACTATACCTTTTAGAAACTTTATATCCTTGTCTCTCAAGCTAGTTTTTCACTATCTTTTTCTGATTGTTTCTATAACTTCATCTTAACCAGGGTGCTAGCCCCGCTCTGTTCGCTCCCCTACCCTACCCCCATTCACACCCAACCACCATTACAATTACCTTTATACCTAACTATCCCTCCCCTTCCTGTCCCACTAGCCACTACAATTCCACTTTCTGCCTATTGCCACAACCACCTTGACAAACCCACCTCCATAGGTATCACAAGGGATAAGAAACTAAGAGTAATGCTACTCAATGCCAGAAGTCTAAACCTCAAGATGCACACACTCGAAACTCTCCTTAGCATGGAGAACATCGATATCTGTGCAGTAACAGAAACCTGGTTCAGGGCTCCCGAGAGTACCCCAGCACTACCAGGTTATACCTCATACCATGCTTTTCAGCCCCAAAACTTGGACCAAACTACAAAAGGAGGGGGAGCATCAATATTCATCAAAGATACCCACACCTCCAGGTTGGTGGCACAGCACGAAGCATCAGAGACTATCCATGTGCAACTAACAGTGGGTAAAACTGCCTTCCAGTTTATAGCCTGCTACAGACCACCCTCCCAAACCCAGGAACCCCACTCAGCCTTCCTGAGAACACTGGAAAATATGAAGGTCTCTCCAAACACCATTATATTGGGCAAATTCAACTACCCAAACATAGACTGGGAGCATTACTCTAGCTCCAACACCCTAGCCCAAAGGTTCCTAGAATTCATAAACTCAAATGCTGTGGAACAACTTGTTACCACTCCCACAAGAGGGGAAAACATACTGGACCTGATCATCACCAACATGGGACTCTATGCTCCAGACCAGAAGTGTATCCCTCACTGGTAAGATCAGACCATAAACTAATCCAACTGGATATTCACATCCCGACCCCACCCCCTGCCCAGAAAACCACTGTGAAAAACTTCTCTAAACCAAATTTCACACTCCTCAAAACCGAGGTGGAATCCTTCAAAGCCCCCGGGCCTGTGGAAAATACGGCCCAGACCACAGAATCCTTTATAAATGCATTCTATGAACACCTTCAGGAATGCATGGATTATGCAATCCCAAATAAAACCAAGACCCAATCCTCCAAAGGCAGACGTCCTGTCTGGTGGACCCCAGCCATAAACAAACTATACAATAGAAGGAGGAAGCTACTACATGATAGAGCAAAATCCCAAAAAGGGAAGTAATCTCTGATCGGTATTAGCAAAAAACTACGGGCACTCATAAAATCGTCTAAGGCCAGCTTCGAGAGAAATATTGCACAGGACACTAAGGATAATCACAAGGCTTTCTTTAGTTATGTTAGGAACCTGGGTGGGAATTCCCAGATATGCTCAGAATTAGTCCAAAATGACAAAAAATACACCGAACCCACAGACATTGCCAACATCCTAGCTGACAGGTTCAGCTCAAACTCCCCCCCTCCCCACCAAAAGGGCAAATATCTATCCCAGCAGAGTGCTGCCCCCCTGACATTTAAGATGCTCAGGTAAGAACCACCCTCTCCAAAGCAAAAAACATAGCATCAATGGGACCAGATGGTGTCCCGGGCTGCGTCCTACATGAACTCCAAGAAGAGCTAAACCCAAACATAAAGCTACTGTTCAGTCTTAGCCTTACTACAGGATATGTACCCAAAGAGTGGTGTACAGCAACAGTGGTCCCTCTCCACAAAGGTGGTGCCTCAACGGACCCTGGAAACTATCGCCCCATAAGCCTGACTAGCTTGGTCTGCAAAGCTATGGAAAGGATCATCATGGACCTCATAAATAAAGATATTGGGGACCTTCAGACACTGGATCCTACCCAGTTCGGCTTTGTTAGGGGCAGATCCTGCCTCTTAAACCTGGTCAACTTCTTTGAAACCATCACCAAGGCCATTGACGAGGGGAAGGTGGTCCACACAGCCTACCTGGACCTCGCAAAAGCCTTCGATACAATACCCACTCGGGCATTATAGATAAGCTCACCAGCTTAAATATAAACCCCTATGTCACTAGATGGGTTGCAAACTGGCTCAAGGACAGAACCCACATGGTTAGAATTGCTGGAGCCATGTCAGACTCCAAACCAGTTACAAGTGGCGTTCCACAAGGCTCAGTCCTGGGACCTCTCTTGTTCGGTATATATTTCTCTGAGGTACAGGCCAACATGGAAGGACTGTGGCTGACCAAGTTCGCAGATGACTGCAAACTGGGCACCATAATCGACTCTCCAGCTGACACAAGCATCCTCCAAAAGGGCCTCATAGAAACAGACAACTGGTGCCAGAGCCATGGCCTCAAGCTAAACACCAAAAAGTGTATAGTCATCCCTTTGGCAAAACAAAGTGCCACAAATTACCACATAGGTGGTAATCCATTAAGTACAGAAGAAGTAATTAGGGACCTGGGGACCCAAGTTGATAGCAATCTCTCATTTGACAACCATGTGGCCAAAGTGATTAGAAAAACATTTTATATAGCCCACCTAATCATGAAGGGATTCACATCTAGATCAGGGGAGGTCATCGTGCCTCTTTACTCATCCCTCATCAGGCCCATAATCGAGTACAATGCCCCTTTTGGGATGTACCTTACCAAACACCTGCAGCAACTGGAAAGACCCCAAAAGTACCTCACCAAGAGGATCAAAGGGCTCAAACAGATGCCATATGCTGCCCGGTTAAAGAAACACCAGCTCTACTCAGTGGCATACCGCCTGCTCAGAGACGATCTGTGCCTGACGTATAAAGCCATGTCCAACCCGGAATTAAGGGACATGCTGCACCTCAAAAAATCCAAATCCCATTGAGCTACGTGCTCGAGAGACTTGAACCTCAGCTCTGAAATAAATAGGACATGCTGGAGGGACAGATTCATAACCCAGAGGCTCCCTTCACTCTGGAATACAATCCCAGTCCAGGTTAGGCAGAGTCCCTCATTGACTCTCTTCAAGAGGAATCTTGATGAGTGGATGGGAGAGCGTAGGTTTACCCCAGGTATCACTTCTGTGTCACTGTTAGACAGAGGCACAGTATACTAACCTCGAAAAAGGGCATAGCAAAATTAATTTAAAATGGGTGGCGAAAGCCAAACATACTCTGGCTAGGCTTATAAATGCCCTAGGGCAGATAACATAGTATGAACCTATGAACCTATGAACCTATGAACCTTACTAATCTGTCAATCTTGTCAACACCACTTCCTCTATACCACTGTCTCTATACCTACTCTATCTGACCATATTTTATTCCAACATGTATTATTTTCTAATATCTTCTACACTACTCCTTATTCTATCTCGACCTCTTACCACTCCAATCTCTCTGACCCACTCCTATGTTCACCAACTTCTGACTCATACAACGTATATCCAACTACTTCATCTTTTACTATCTCCCCCAGTCTGTTTACTACCTCTACCTCAAGTCTGTATAAACTATCCATAATACAGGTTTTTAAACCTTCCCACAAAGCTAAGTCAAAACTATACAAACTCCATTTAGCATCTACTACACACTCTCTCCTCACTAGAAACCTACTTTGTTCTGGAGATATCCATTCCAACCCTGGCCCCTCTTCTCTCCCCAAAACTACCTCTACACTGCCCCCATCTTACTCCTCTAACAGTCACCAACCTCAGTCACAACAATCATCTCCATCCAAATACTTAACTATTTACTCATTGAATATTCAGAGTCTAGCAAATAAAGTCACTGAGCTGCACTCATAGATAGCTCACAATACCCCTCACATCCTCTCACTATCTGAAACCTGGCTCAAGCCACAAATCTCAAATAGTGAAATACTCCCACCAGGTTATAATATCTTCTGATCTGATAGACCTGTAAAAAAGGTGGTGGCGTGGCCATCCTCTACTCAAACATTCTTAACCTCTCATCATACCCTTCCCCAATTCCTGACTTCCTCCCAGCTGAAATCATCATCCTTAACTGCCATCTGAATCCCCACAACAAACTTGCAATTGCCTCTATCTACCTTCCTCCTGATAACAATCTGCCCATTCTTGAAAACATCCTATCCTGGTTCTCCCACAACATACCATATGAGACACTTATCCTTGGTAATGTCAACATTGATTGATCCAAACTCAGAACTGACTCCCCCCAACTCAGTATCCACCTACACGGCTTCCACCGCACATCTCAGTAATGTGATTAACTGCCTCAAACACATGCAATACACAGACCATCTCAAACAAATGTGGCTACACTGTAGTGACCATTGGATAGGCAGAGTTGATACGCATGCACACAACATACACAACTGTGTCATACACAGAACATGTTAACATGCTACACATGAAGTATTCACAAACCCTCTGTAAAGTCACACTCCAGTATCCCAAATGTCATCCACACAGCACACATAATATACCTGCGGGGTAGAGGCCTATCATGGGGCAGTGAAACACACTGCAACACACAACACATTCATGTTAGGCAATGCTTCTTATTGGCCTCCATACAAACCCATGTAACCCTGGCTGTGAAATGGTGAATGTAACCATGGTAGTGCAGTTCTGGTACAGCATGATAGGTGCTGGTTTGGGACACATTTGTAGCCTTGAGTGACCACATGATGCTTCATGATGATGGCTTATGATACTACACCCCATCCAGTTATTGTAACCACAGTACTACACATAGCTTTCATTGCTATACACTTCAATGTTGTGTGTATACAACCATATGCACCTATAAACAATATGCATACCAATCACCATTTGCACAACCGACACATATATGTCTTGTAATGCTATTGAGTGTCTAGGTCATATGACACACATTGGGTATGTGTGATGTTTAAATATGCATTTGTGTTTTAGCATGCCATGTCATGGATGACACTGGCATGTCCACAATATGATCTACACTCACAATAACTACTGTACATTGGCTGTGTGGGCCAATGGTATTCCATCAGTTATACATGCACCACTGATCTTGTGTGTATACACGTCATGCATGAGCTAAAACTGTGTCCACAATTATTTTCTAAAGACACAGAGACTCTAATCAGAATTGGATACCTATGTGACATACAGATACACATCCAGCCATGGTATGTATACCTGTGAGTGATAGTGCATAATACATTAAAGAGTTTTTAATAATTGCACAGCAATGTTGTGTCCATGTATACATTGCATTCCAGGGGGCGGCCAATCACCGAACAACAAAACACATGCATCAAAGCCATGTATACTGTTAGTAACAAGGACTGTCTACACTTGCAATGCATGCTGTTGAGCAACACGTGTCCTGCATGCTGACATGTGTGATATGACTGTTTGGCTTGCGATACTGTACCCCACTATCAACTGCTATTGAGTATGTTCTGAGATTGCTGGTGGTGTGTGTGTGTGTGTGTGTGTGTGTGTGTGTGTGTGTGTGTGTATGTGTCTGCTTTACTGAGGAGTGTATTTGTGTGCATGTGTGCATGTGTTCATGTGTGCATGTGTGCATGTGTGCATGTGTTCATGTGTGCATGTGTTCATGTGTTCTGACATCATGTACAGGTCTTAAAGTGTGTTTCCTGTTTTACTCTTACAGGTGCTGAGGTTGAGCTGGTTCAGTGCAGCAGAGAACCTGATGTCACTGACACAAATAGTGATAATGAGGATAGGTGTGTTTTGGCACAGGCATGTTTCTCATGGTCTGTTGTTGGGCCACCAATTGAAAGTACACAAGTCTCCACCCTATCCATGCACACAGTCATACTGCCTGTGCATCCATCATCACCAATGCCCTTAGCAGAGGGACAGTGTACAGTTGGCAATGGCCAGGACAGTGTGGTATCTATGGCGCATGCTTTAGGACACAGCAGCCATAGCCAGATGTCTGGAATGGTACCACATAGGCAGATGTCCAGGGGTTCTCATCAGAGCACTGCTGGTCATCATGCCCCTGGCAGATGTGCCACAACTCTTACAACCACACACATGTTCCAGGCTGTCATGGAGGCATAGGCACATATGGAGCGGTACACCAGACAGGGACTAAGGGCACAGAGGGCTCATAACACCTCTTTAAATGACAGTATCCATGACCTAGCAGGTGCCATCCGTAATTACACTGAGGTCATTGATAGACGTTGGGGTGAGACATTAGATGTCCTCCACAATGTCATGTCCATGTGTCAGGACAGTGCGGGACAGTTGAGACATCGACGTGGACGTATGCCAGCAACATCATCAGCTGGCAGTCGCCATGGATGTCCATCAAGTCATAGCCGCTCTCGTAGTGCCAGTACCAGCCCCAGCAATGTTGGGGTGGGCTGTCCATAGACCGTCCTAGAAGACCACATGCACGTGGCTCTGGCCAGTCCCAGCAGGGACCTGGATCCAGTGTACATATGTCAACCTCTGAGGATAGTACCCAGTCTGGATTAATACCTGATACTGTCTGTAGCACCTCTGCCAGGCACAGGTCCCGTATCCGTGGCCAGAGACGGTGATCTGTAAAGCCTGCCAGGTACAGTCTGCAGCTGTCCCACAAATCCCCATATATGGCAGCCACATGGTGGAACTGTGTGCATGCAGACACACACACACACACACACACACACACACACACACACACACACACACACACATAAACCAGACACCTAGGGCAAACACATACCCGCACACATTACATCCACATTGGCCCATAACAGTACTCTTGGCCCTCACACACACATGTCAATTGTATGGCTCAATGTAGGCCTCTGGCAAACCAACATATGTGCATATGATGAAACCTGTGCCACCTCCTGTCATCTGTAACATTGATGCAGGAACAGGCTAACATGGTGCTGATGCACAGGGTGACTTTATAACAGAATAGCAATGTTAGCATGTTGTCAGCAGTAAAGTGTAATGATATCCTTGAAGGTGTAGCTGAGCAGGCATGATGCATTAAAGCTATAATTATCAATGTAGTATTGTTTACACCAGTGTTTATTCCAATTGTGTATTGTCTGCCCATGTGCCACTTGGCTGATGTGTGTAGTTTTGTCAGCATGTGCTAGAGAGTGGACAGTAAGTGTGGGATGTGTGCAGCACAGATTTGCAGGTGTACATTTGTGAACATGGTTGAGGTGTACTGTCTGCATGCATGTGCATATTGGACACATGGGCAGGGTGACATGCCCTGTATTAGACAGTGTTAACACTCCATAGTTTCTATTGGTGGCCAGTATGCATTGTACTACACACATTTTGGAACTTGAGTACACGTGTGTGTATGACACAGTTGACACTGTGCTGTGGGTGATACTGTTACTATCTGTCATTGGTTTGCATTCTGGTAGTATACATAACCTCAGCAGCCTGACCATAAACAATTGTTAGATGATGTCTTGACAAATGACACACAGATGTAGGACACACAGTAACATTTGCAGCCTTCAAGTACTATGTCAGTAACCAGTGCTAGTCACCTGCAGTCAGTCCTGGGACTACTCCTGTTTGGCATATAGCTTTCTTAGGTACAAGCAAACACAGTAGGGATATGTCTGGCCACGTTTGGCAATGCATACTGTGGGCTATTATGCATTCTCCAGATGACACACACATCCTCCAAAAGGGTATCATACAGACAGATACCTGGTGTCAAACCCATGCTGTAAAGCTATAAGCCAAACAAAGCATAGTCATCCACTTTTACAAAACATAGTATCCCCAGAGTACCACATAGGTAGTAGCCCCCAAAATGTTGAACCGGTACCGATGTATACATAGAGCCATGTGTTACGTCATCTCTCCTTTGATAATCACATTTCCAAAGGGTTTTGGAAATCCCTCTGTGGATCACATAAGCAATAAGGTGTCTGCATGCATATCCACAAAGGTTGTTGCACACCTATAATAAATGGCCATCTTTGACAGACTTTGCTACTTTTGAACAGGTTTCAAATATACCTGAGGCATAAACCCTCACTCACACTATTCAATAGAAACCGTAATGAGTGTATGTGAAACGGATGACATAGGCCAGGAATCACTGCAGTGGCTAGGCTTGTCACAAGCATACGGATGTGACCTAAGGTCTGGAAAGTGGCAGCACACTCTGGCAAAGATAACAGATGTGTTCATGGAGAAAGCAGGGTTCCCACCTATGAAATAATTGAGGTCATATGTATGTATATGTATTTGCCACACAGCTACCTGACATCTGTAATGCACATACTGTTGTCATTGTGATATGTCATACAGTACTAAAAGCAAAACTTACATCACATTGACCAACAGTGTCACACACGTGGAGCATACGCACAGTCACCAAGTGCAGGATTCAAACCCCTACCTAACTACTTTATGATACTAGAGCAGTACACATTAACATGACACGTTATACACATTAATGGGAGCTATTTGTTTCCACAGGTATATTTGTAGGATGGTGACATCATCAGACTTAACAAAGATGAGTATACCACTTTTAAGGTGTTTCAGTAGTCTTCGAAAAGTTTGCTCCTCTCCAAAGAGACACGCACACGCTCATACAGTTGGCAAGTGCAGGATTTAAACCCCTCCCTAACTACTTTATGATACTAAAGCAGTACGCATTAACACGATGTGCTAAACACAGCACTGGGAGTTCTCCTTTCCACAGGTATATTTGTAGGATGGTGACATCATCAGACTTAACAAAGATGAGTATACCACTTTTAAGGTGTTTCAGTAGTCTTCAAAAAGGTTGCTCCTCTCCAAGACGACACACACACACACACACACACTCTCAAACAGTTGTCAAGTGCAGGATTCAAACCCTACGTAACTATTTTATTATACTAGAGCAGTACGCATTAACACGATGCGCTATACACATTATGGGGAGTGTTCTTTTCCACAGGTATATTTATAGGATGGTGTCATCATCAGATTTGACAAAGATAATTATACCACTTTTAGGGTGTTTTAGTAGTCTCCAAAAAGGTTGCTCTTCTCCAAGGAGACACACACTCTCATACAGTTGAGAAGTGCAGGAGTCAAACCCTTACCTAACTACTTTAGAATACTAAAGCAGTATGCATTAACATGACACACTATACACATTACTGGGAGCTCTCTTTTCCACAGGTATATTTGTAGGATGGTGACATCATCAGACTTGACAAAGATAAGTATACCACTTTTAGGGTGTTTTTGTAGTCTCCAAAAAGGTTGCTCCTCTCCAGGGAGACGCACATACACAATCTCATACAGTTATCAAATGCAGGATTCAAACCCCTACCTAACTACTTTATGACACTAGAGGAGTACACATTAATATGACTCGCTATACACATTACTGGGAGCTCTCCTTTCCACAGGTGTATTTGTAGGATGGTGACATCATCAGACTAGACAAAGTGGGTTACATTAGGTGACATTAGGTGGGCTACATAGAAGGAATTTCTAAACACTTTGGCAATGTGATCATCAAAGGAGAGTTTACTATCTACCTGGGTCCCCAGGGCCATAATTACATTCTCCTTACATACTGGATTACCACCTATGGGGTAATTTGTGTGCACTTTGTTTTATCCAAAGGGGATGACTATGCATTTTTTGGCATTCTGCTTGAGGGCATTGTTTTGACACCAGGTAGCTGTCTCTGTAAGACCCTTCTGGAGGATGTCTGTGTCAGCCGTAGAGTTGCTTATGGACCACAGTTAGCAGTCATCTGCAAACTTGTTCAGCCATACTCCTCCTATGCTTGCCTGTACCTCTGAGCAGTATCTACTGAACAGGTGGGGTCCCAGGACCAAGACCTGTGGGATGCCATTTGTGACTGGTTTAGCACATGGCATGGACATGGCACCCGCAACTCTGAACATGTGTGTTTGATCTGTGAGCCAGTTGGCCACCCATCCTGTGACATAGGTGTTAATATTCAAGCTGGTAAGCTTGTCCATGATGCCAGAGTGGGGAATGGTGTCAAAGGCATTAGTGAGGTCCAGGTGGGCTGTGCGGACTACTTTCACCTCCATCTGTGTCCTTGGTAACTGTTTCAAAGAAGTCAACTAGGTTTAGGAGGCAGGAACTGCCTTTAACAAAGCCAAGTTGGGTAGAGTCCAGTGTCTGGAGGTTCCCATTGTCTCTGTTTATGGGTTCCATGATAATTTGCTCCACAGATTTGCAAACCAGGCTGAGTAGGCCTATAGGGCAATAGTTTCCAGGTTCTGTTGTAGCACCACCTTTGTGGAGCTGGATGACTGTTTCTGTATGCCATTCTTTGGGTACATAGCATGTGGTAAGGTTGAGTCTGGACAGTGAATGTAGGTGAGGGTGTAGTTCCTTTTGGGGCTGGTGTAAGACGAAGCCTGGGACGCCATCCAGTCCCATGGATGCTGTGTTCCTGGCTTTGGAGAGTGTTTTTTACCTGTGCAGCCATGATGACAGCAACTTTGCAGTCTTCTGTTATAGAGATGTGCTCTTTCATGGGTGAGAGAGGAGTAAAGTTAACACTGATCCTATCTGCCAGGATGTTGGCAATATCAGTTGGGTCTGTATATTTAGTGCCATTGTGCTGTAACTCAGAGCAGATCTGAGTGTTAACATTGAGATTCTTGACATAGCTATAGAATGCTTTGTGGTTGTCTTTAGAATCAGTGTCAATTTTGTTTTCATAACTAGCTTTGGAGGATTTTATCAGGGATCACAGCTTCTTACTGATGTTGACCATGGAGCTCCTCCCCTCATGGGATTTTACCCTCTTTTGCAACAGTTTCTTCCTTCTGTTGTTTATGGCAGGGGAACACCAGATTGGCTTCCTTTTCTTGGAGGATAGCGTCTTGGTTCTGTTTGGGATAGCACGATGCATGCAGTCATGTAAGTGCTTATAAAGTGCAATTGTGATTGTGAAGGATTCAGTAGTCATAACTGTATTGTCCATCTGCATGGGTGTCCTGCAGTTCAGCACTTCTGTCTTAAGAAGCATGAAGTTGGCTTTGGAGACATTTTTTAACATGGTTTCCTTAATGGGGTTGTGGGTCTAAAATGTGGATATGTAGGGTAATTAGCTTATGGTCAGATGGGACCAATGAGGTGCTGACTTCAGGTGTGGAACACCGGTCACACAGGACAAACCAAACCCCATAACCAACACAAATGACCACAAAGTGAGCTAAATGCTACTCATTGCCAGAAGTCTCAGCCTCCAGATGCACACACTTGAGGCACTTCTCATTATGAAGAATATTGATATCTGTGCAGTAACAGAAACCTAGTTCAAGGCTCCAGACAGCACACCAGCACTACCAGGATACAACTCATTCCATACCTTCCAGCATCAGAGCCTGGATCATAGCACATAGGGTGGGGATGTATCCATATTCATCAAGGATATCTACACCTCTCTCTACATGCTCTCTACAGGATATGTACCCATAGAATGTTGCACAGCAACATTCTTCACACTCCACAGGGGTGGGGCCACAAAAACCCCTTGGCATTCATGCTCTATGAGCCTGACGAGTGTGTTCTGCAAGGCAATGGAGCCAATCATAATGGAAGTCAACAATACAGAGATTGGGAACCTTCACACAGTTGAGCACACCCAGTTTGGCTTCGTCAAATGCAGACCATGCCTCCTGAACTGGGGGAATTTCTTTGATAGTTACCCAGGCTACAGATGATTGAAATGAGCTCAACACAGCCTACCTATACCTCGCTAAGGCCTTTGACACCATTCCCCAATCAGATATCATAGACGAACTCACCAACCTGGCCATGAATCCATACATCAAAAGATGGATTGCAAACTGGCACACAGATAGATCCCACACATTAAGAGTTGCTGGCTACATGTCAGACTCTACACCAGTAATGACTGGTGTCCCCCAGGGTTCAGTCCTGGGGTTCCTCCTGTTTGGTATAGTCTTCTCAAATGTACATGCCAACACAGGAGGGTTGTGGTTGACTAAGTTTGCTGGGAACTGTAAAGTGTTTGCCATAATAGATTCCCTGGAAGACAGACATATTCTCCAGAAAGGACTCTATGAGACAGATGTATGGTGTCAGAATCATGGCCTCAAGCTCACTGTGGAGGAATGCATAGTGATCCTCTTTGTTGAAAACAAAATACCCACAAACTACCACATAGGTGTTACCCCCTTAAAAATGACAAGGTGATAAGGGATCTGGGGACACAAGTAGATAGTCATCTTTCCTTTGACAACCATGTTGCCAAAGTGATTGGGAGATCCTTTTGTGGCCCACCTAATCAACAAAAGGTTTGCATCAGGATCCAAAGAGGTAGTGTTGGCACTCTACTCTTACATCATCAGACCCATCATTGAGTACAGTGCACCATTTTGGATGTATTCGACTTAGCATATCCAGCAGCTGTAGAGACCACATAGGTACCTCACCAAGAGGATTACTGGGCCTCAAACAGTTGTGTTATGCAACACAACTGGTAAAACTAAATCTATTCTTCGTTGCATACCGCCTACTCAGAGGCACACTCTGCCTAACATACAGAGCCATGTACAACACATAACTGTTGAACATGCTCCATCTACAGATAACAACATTGAGTCACCCTACACATTCCAGGGATATGAACCTCATCAGAATGATGAATACAACATGCTGGTGGGGTAGAGTACCATCCCAAACACTTGCCTTACTGTGGAAAAGAGTCCCAATGTACATGAGACAGAACCCCTTGCTGACACTCTTCAATTGGAACCTTGATGAGTAGATGGGAAACAGTCAATTCATGCCAGGCATCACATCAGCAGCCCCACTAGAAAGGGGCTTAGGGTACTAACTATTAGAACTAGGCCTTGGAAGACTACCCAATAGTGTGGTGAAAGCTGCACAACTTGCATAGGCTGATATATGCCTTCGTGGAGATAGTCTACTACATACCTATGAATCTATGTGACAGGTACATGTCTACAGATAGTAGATGTGTACTTCATTGTACAGTCATGTTGTACAGCAGGCACATGGACCACATACACTGTAATGCTTACAGATACTGGTGGCTGTTATGTACTGTAGGAGAGATGTGCACCTCATGTCTTTCGTGCCATTGGGATGTGTGCCGGGTGGAACAGTCCTGGATGGCTCCCTGTCATGGTCACCCTCTTACACACATCTCTGCCCATCCATCTTTGGCTTATTATACTGTGTTCCCCCTACACACACACACACACACACACACACACACACACACATATATATATATATATATATATATATATATATATATATATATATATATATATGTGTGTGTGTACATAGGTAGGTAATAGGCTATCTGCCTGAAGGCATATATTAGTATGGCCAGAGTGTGCAGCTATCACCACCCATGGAGTTAGTTCCCTAGGCCTCTGTGTAGTAGAGCTGATGAAGTGATCCATGGTGTGACAGTTCAGTTTCACATACACTCATCAATGCTCCTCTGGAAGAGTGTCAGTGAGGGACACGGCTTAATGTCGGTTGGGAGCCTGTTCCAAAGCAAGGGAAGTCTGTGAGTTAGTAATGTATCTCTCCAACATATTCTATTTAATGTTGCGATGATGATATCCTTAGAGCATGTGGTACAGTGAGCTTGGGTTTACTTCAGATAGCGCATGTACATCAGTTCTGCATTGGACATGGACCTGTTTGTTGGGCAGAGATCTCCTGAGTAGACAGTATGCAACAGAGTACAGATTGAGTTAAATTCAGTCTTGTTGCATGGGGCAACTGTTTGAGGCCAGTAATCCTCTTGTTGAGGTACTTCCATGGTCTTTCCAGCTGCTGAAGGTGCCTAGTCAGATTCATCGCAAGTGTGTTGTGGTACTCTCTGATGGGTCTGATGACTGATGAGTGGAGGGAATCTCCTTTGACCTACATGCAAAGACCTTGGCAGTTTGTGGGAGCACATAGCATGATTTTCTAATCACTTTGTGAATGTGTTTCTGGAAGTAGAGATGACTATCCACATGTGTCCATAGATCCCTTATTATCACCTTCATATTTAGGGTGTTGGCACCTATGTGGTATTTGTATGACTGTAGCTCAAGGCCATAATTTTGACACCACATCTGTCTGACTGAGACCCTTTTTAAGGATGTCTCTGTTGTCCCAAACATTGATTATGACAACTTTTTTGCAGTCATCCACAAACTTTGGAAACATAACCCTCATTTGTTTGACTGTATTTCTGAAAAGTATACACCAGACAGGAGGGGTCCCAGGACTGAGCCATGGGGGACAGCAGTTATTACCAGCTTGAACAGGAGACCACAATTGTTACCTTGTGGGATCTATCTGTGCCCCAGTTAGCAATCCCTCAGATGACATACATATTTATGCACAGGTTGTTGATTTTGTGGATACGACATGTGTCTGGGATGTTGGAAAAGGGCTTTTCAAGGTCTATGTGGGACGTGTGTAGCTCATTTCATTGATGTATGTCCTGGGTGACTGCCTTGAAAACAGTCTAGCAGGTTTGGGAACCATGATCTGCCCCTGACCAAACCATAATGGGTAGGGTTGGGTGTTTGTAGGCTCCCAATAGCTCTGTTTAAAAGTTCCATCATGGTGGACTCCATGGCCTTGCAGATCAGGCTTAATAGGCTTATAAGACAATAGTTCCCATGGTCTGTTGTGCACCAACACTTGTGGAGTGTGCCAAACGTTGCTGTAACCCATTCAACAGTTTCATATCCTGTACAGAGGGTGAGTCTCAACAGACTATTCAGGTGCAGGGTCTGTTTGTTTTGGAGTTCACATATGACACAGCTAGGGAAATCATATCATCCCATAGACGCTGTGTTTTTAGGTTTGGAAAGAGCTGTTTAACCATTGTATATGTGATTTCTGGGTTTTCACAATCTCCAGGTATGATAATGGGCCCTTTTGTCAGTGAGAGGGTGGTAAATATGTATGAACCTGTCTGACAAGATGTTGGCAATGTCAGTCATGTGCATGTATTAATTTACAGTTTGCACTGACTCAGAACATATATGAGTTTACATTGATATTTATGACACAGCAAAAGAAAGCTTCATGGTTCTCTATGGACTCTTTGACAATATTTTTGCCAGAACATGGATTGAATAATGTTAGGAGTGCTCATTGCTTATTGATGATACTGATCGGAGATTTATTGATCTTATTTGAATTTTCACTTTCTTTGAACAATTTAAGTACTTGTAGTACATAGTTTGATTATGACAGGAGTCCAATATATTATATGGGTCTGTTTTCATATAACTGTGTGCGCAAGGCAGGATTGGTGAATAGTGACAAGTTTCTGGGGTAAAACTGCAACTGCCAGATATGTGTGGCCCACTCCTGTACTCAGACATGACCTAAGTGTGTGAGCACGCCCAGTATGACCTTTCAGTATGTTGCTGACTGAAATTTGCTAAATTTGTTTGTGTGTGAGCATGCCCAGTATGGACATATATACTATATGTTTGTGAAAAATCAAGTTGGTTTTTACTTCAGGGCTCACCTTTGTGTTGTACATCGACAGGAAGCATGCTGTGCCTGCAGGTCTTCCATGAGATACTTTGCATAGACTTATCAACATTTCTACATACAGGGGGGACAGCTATTATTTGTACATTTCTACCTGGAGGGGCACACCTGATTGTTACTGTGGGTCTACATAGGATGAGGGGTACACCTGACACTTATACACATTTGCTAGGCCTGCACTGCTATGTCAGATACTGTTGCCTATCATACCGACTTGAGGCATACTACTGTACTACAGATCTTAGCTTATTATATATATATATATATATATATATATATATATATATATATATATATATGTAGTTTGTGAAGTTTCAAATTAGTTTTGTTTTGCACGAGGATAACAGACTGGAATGTGTTTAGTTGTATCTTCCTGATGAGGTCCATAACATACTTGCTGTATCTAATTTTATGATATAAAATGATTACTACATATCATTTCTTGTTAGCTTAGGTAGGTAGGAAAAAGGTTTCTCAAGTGTTTTTTTATATAACATAGGACAAGCCAATGTCAAAGGTACTTCTGTGGAAGACTGATAGGTTGGCTGCTTTCTAGTATTTGTGCAATTTGTATGCAGAACTCCATAGAAATTATATTATCTACAGTATTATGGATGTAACTATAGTCTGGATACATTTGGTAATGATGCAAGTGTTTTGTTACACTGTTCTTTATTGTCATTCCATCTGACATACATTTCCTAGATGTAGTTGGCTTTTTTTAATTTCTTTGTACAACATTTGCTAGAAATTGTACTTATGTTGAAGGTGGCGGAACAGACATTGGGAAATGTAGTGGGGTACTATGTCCGAGCAGAGAGAAGGTGATGGATTACTCAGAGGACACTCTAGAGTCACTACCTTTGCTTGGCGCACCCCTAGTCATATGTTTGCTTTGTTTACCTTTAGAAAATGTGTTATCTGCTACTCTGTGACTCGATCCTGCCTAATAGCATTGCATGTAGCTTATGCACAGCATGCTGATTTCTAAGCAGCAACATTCTGACCTCAGTTAGTGTGTGTGTGTGTGTGTGTGTGTGTGTGTGTGTGTGTGTGTGTGTGTGTGTGTGTCTGCTTGTTTGTCTGTCTGTGTTTGCACTTTATGTAATTTCAGACTAGTATGGCCATGTTTATGGGTAACAGATGGGAATCTGAGTGTTTATCTGTAGTTTCTTGATGAGGTTCCTAGTGTACATGTTCTACTGTTTGTTGGACATTTACAGGTACCTTCTGGCTTCATGTAAAATTAATGTTATATGTCAGAACTTGTTAGCCTAGTTAGGTAAAGGTGGAACAGTAGTCTGTGATGAGAACACATAGAGAGTAATATTTTTTCAAATGCTTTGATTAAATGACAGAGCAAACTGGAGGCAGTTACATCAATCTAAGCAGTGGAAGATTGAAATGCAGACTGATGTCCTGTGTCTGCATCTGTCAAAGTGTAGAGGAATGTCTTATCATACATAAGCAAGAAGGCACCAGATCCCACCTTCTTTGCAGACTGGTATGATAGCTTAGGAGTTAGCAAGTCAGATCACTTTGACTCCACAGGCATCACACATTCTGTCAGAGCAAAACCTGACTGTAGACAAGACCTGGACAGACTCCACTGAATGGAAACTTCATCCTGGAGTCTTCCAATAATTGATCTAGTTTTGGGGAACACCTCAAGTAGATTGTTTGCCTTCTTTCAGAACAGATAACTAGAGAAATACTACTCTAATACTCCTTGCAAACAGACCTGGAAGTTAGATACCTTCTTATAGCCTTGGACAAGATTGTTCCTGTATGCTATTCAACCCTTTCCTCTGACATCCAGTGTCCTTCATAAGATCCAGAAGGGCTCTCCAAAACTTGTGGTGGTGACTCCCTGTTGGACCAGGCAACTGTGTTTCTCCCTTAGTTTCAATCTGTCCAAGAACAATTGCCATTTGTTCACACAAGGCTGGGGTTTTGATACACCCCGACATGAAGAATCCTTAGTTAACTTCCTGGATGACTGAATTGTAATACCTTTTAGGCATCTGTTTTCTGATGGTGTGCCACAGGTACTAAAGGAGCTAAAAAACTGTTACATGCCAACGAAAGGTGGCTCAGTGACTAAAACTTGGAGTTCACTACTAATGATCCATCTCTTAAAGGAGGTAGAGCAACCCACCTTTATTTCATAGGTTCTATTTGTGATCCATTTTGCTATCCAGTGAGTTGCATAGGGATTTACATTTAGCTCGGAGAGTTTATCTGCAATACCTAAGTGTGGGATGGTGTTGAACACTTTTGCAAAATCTAGATATACAATGTGTACTGATTTGCCCTCATTCATTATTACTTTAAAACTTTTTGAAGAAGTCAACCAGGTTAAATAGACAGGATCTGTTCTTGAGACATCTAAACTGGCTTGGGCTAAGAATCTGTTGATTACCTATATGATTATGTATTAATTCCACAATGATTCCTTCTTTAGCTTTACAGATGAGGCTGGTCAAGCTTATGGGTCAATAACTACCAGGGTTCATTGAAGCCCCATGTCTCTGTAGGGGGTGTGAAAATCATGTTTCTGGCTGATCAGTGGGCAGCTTGGTATGTTGTCCGGTCCCATGGAAGTAGTGATTTTGGCCCAAGATAGCAACTTGAGGACTTGTTTTTGGCAGATATAAGGGCAGATGTAAATGCAAATATGTGATTTGAAAATACTGGAGGGGAGAAGAGATGAAGTTTGAGCTGTGTTTGTCTGGTAGAAGATTAGCAAGGTCATTTAGGTCCTAGTGCGTGATATAGTTTACTTTTAGCTCTACATAGTACATGCATTGTTTCTGAGTTTTTTTGTATAGTTTCGGAAGGCCTTGTAGCTATCCTTCACCTGGGTGGCTACTTTTACCTCATATCTGGGTTTGGTTGATCTGATCAGGATCTGGAGTCCTTTTTTAGTTTATGAAGAGAAATTCTGGCATCTTGAGAGTTAAATATATTTTTTGCATGCAATAAGGTTTATTTTATTATAGATGCTGTTAATATTAGGGTTTTACTACAGGAGTTTATTTTTGAATTTGACATATTTATTTCTGAGGGGGACAGATGTGTCTGTGCAGTTATTTACATGTGCATAGAATTTGGCTGCAAATTATTCCGTATAAGACATGAGGTCATCACGATGGAAGGAGATTTGGAATTTGCCAGGTCATCACTCGATTTTACTATATTAGCCTTTGCATTTTCTCTGAATAATAACAATGTTCTGGAAATTGCTTCAGGCCTCAGGTTTTATGGAGAGCATGACTGATTTGTGGTCTGATTCCAAAAAAAGAGAGGAAATTACAACAGGTGAGGAGCAAAGCTGCCCCATATTGGTAAGAATCAAATCCAGTATTTTGTCACCCCTGGTTGGGGTGCAGACTAACTGATCCAGAGTGTTTGTGTTAATGAATTTTAGAAAATTTTGGGGTGTGCGTGTCTAAGGATGTGCAAATCTCACACTTTATACAGGGATAGTTAAAGTCTCCTAAGACAATGGTGATTGGCTTAATATATAGGGACTCCAAACTGTTAATACAGAAGGTGCAGGCTGTGCAGGACAAAGAGGAAGTTATATAGTTAGGTATGATATAATAAGGGTTTTTGTTAATAGTAAGGTGGACATAGAGGAATTCCAAATCATTACCTTGTTTAATGAGTCTGGAAGTATTTTTTTTTCTTTAAGAATATTGAAACACCGATGTCTCTAATCCCTTAATTTAATACGATGGGACAGAATGTGTGGCAGGCATTGAAAGCCTGCACTGATAGAATTATTTCAAAGCTTTTGAACCAGGTCTCTATAATGATGCATGTGATGTTTTCCAGGGTAAAGAGCGTTTGTGGGAAATGGAATTTCTTGTTAAGGCTCCTAGCATTGACCAGCGATGCCTTGATGTTATCTGGATTCTGTTTTTTTTTTTTTTATTACTGGAAGCTTTAGAAGACTGACATTGCCTGGCACTATGGGATGGGCAATAAATTATTCAATACACAAAAGCCTCAAGGAGAGGATTGTCTACCAGCTCCGTTCAGGTGGATATATATTGTACCCTCTTGAATGACATCAGAAGCTAAACCAATTGTTGAAAATGATGTTTTGTTCATAATGCATCATCATTCTTAGTGTTAGTAGAATGCTGCTCAAGGGTAGGTTCATACCAGCCTCAGACACACATTCTAGGAGGTCAATCATATATCTCTCTGCATACAGTCTGCAGCTGTATGTCTCAAGTCATTTACACTCACGTATAATATGACTGTGTCACATGTGTACTTGTGGTGAAAGAGCTTGAATGCTTGTATAATGTGGTGACTCTTGATGCTTGATAAGTAACTGAATATTACCCTCTCCTTGCACAGCCTGGTGAGTGCTGCATCAGTGTGTCTTATTATGGAGTTAACTTTGATTGAATATTGCATTTTGTGAAGGTTTGTTTTTTGGACTTTTGAAATGACTCAGTGTGACTCTTAATTGTGTGTTTTATGATGGATGCTGCTGGTGTTGTGTATTTTTGAGGTTGCTGAGGGTATTTTACTAAAAATTTACCTGTGGGTACCATAACATTTATTTATAATGTGTGCTGTGGAAGGCAAGAATCCAGATAATTGAAACATTGTGTTTTGTGAGTTATGTACTAAACTGATGTTGCCAAAATAGCTAGAAATTGTATAACTGGGACAGATACTATCTTAGCCATCTGAAGGCAGCAGTGTTTACAAAGGGACTGGACATGTATCTAAGTAAAATGGAAAGAAAGCTGAAGGTAAAATGGTAAAAGGCAAGATGTGAATAGCTGACCTTAGATGTGAAATTGGAGGGGAGGAAGAACAGCAAGTCAAGAATAAGGCAAGGTTGCACCCAGGGTCAGGAATTAGATTTAGTACCTTGGCAGTTCAGGTCAAGGAAAGGATCAAGAGTAGTGGATGGACTGGTGCAGTTCATCATCCCCAAACACAACAAGACTGAAAGTTGGGAAATGGAGGAAAGAATAAAGAAGCGGGGATTTGAGTCTGCCAGGATGCCAGGAGCAGACTGAGATTCTGGAGTCAAAGGTAGAGAGAAAGTAGAATACCGAGGTCTCGGATCCCAAGGTGTTGAGCTAACCAGTGAAGGACAATACCAGAAAGAAAGGAAGTATGGGAATTGTCCAAAGCAATGTAGCAGGGGGAATGGATGTCCAGATTATGACACCATTAGCCACCAGTGAGCATCCCATCGGGTGCCTTAGTATATGGGGCAATTGTCAGAATAGAAAGAGAAAGAAATGGTGTGGAATTTCAGAAGAGAAGATCACATTGTACTGGGAGAGCTAATCAGTGATGATTCAGGAAAAGAGGAACAAGGGGGGAGACTACATAAGGTACGGGTGTAGGCCAAGGATATTATATTTAAAGCTATGGACCCATGCTCCTTTTACTTATATATAATGACCTTGAGGTTGCTAAACTCAAGGGAGAAAGAAAAACCCCTGAGATAAAGGATTTTCAGTGTAAGTATAAATTCTGGTGTTTGTTCATTAGTGATCACACAAACAAGTTATAATCATTAACAGCCCAACACTTATGGCAGTGCTAATTATTTGGAATTTATTGTTGCTGCTAATTGTTTTTCCTTGATTTGGAAGCATGGGGCATTTCATTATTAGATTTATAAATGCATTTCCAACACAACAAATGTGTCATCACTTGGTTTTCATTACAACTTATGGAATAATCAACTGGTACTATAGCTATGTTCTACAGTTTGACATTAATCTGTTCAAGTATAAAAGATTACTGCAGAAAGCCTAATCTGAGCGACTTTTACTAAACATGTGGTATTACCATATCTGCTTCATTAATGAAGATTATCTTCATTTTGGATTTATTCTGTTCACCAGTCAGCTGTTGTCATACTGTTTGGATGTACAACAGTCTCTGAGTCATTAAATATAAGCAGCAGTGCTGTGCCTGGTGCACCTACTCATGTCAGGGGTGTATGGTTGCTTCCCTCACCCTAATTATCATTACTCAGTGGCAGCCTGAAAAAGCGGTATTTTCCATTAGCCTGACAAAGGATCTATGCACAGTTCGACAGATCCTCTAAGAATGATGGCAACAGCTCAATGAAATATTACAGCATATCGTAGGAAAGCCATAGTAAGACACTTTTTAAGTGATTTACTATAACCATAATTTCATACCTCTTGCCTACATATCTGAGTTGACTCGAATCGCTAGTTAAACCACTTTTCAGTGACAAAGAGAATTACACAGGAGGTATGAATAGAGGTGATAATGTCACCATTTACCATTGGGGAAAAAGTTGTAGACAGAGTGTTGTTCTGAACATCTAAGAAATTCCCTGGCAATGGTTCATTTTAATTTCAATGTATGACTTAAGATATTTGGCTCATTTGAAAACTCAAGTGAGATCGAAAAGTTGGAAGACAGTTCAAAGAAATCATTTTTATAGTACTTGGGTGCTTTGTTAAGAATAGTTATGTTTGCATACTATTTGTGGCTGGTGATAGCTTTACAAACTAGGCTATTCTGAATTTATGCTGTAGTAAGAAAATGTGTTAAAGACAATGACCATGTGTTGTTGCATGCGTCCAGTGGATTTTTGACTTGATAATCTGGAAAACACATCAGCTTTGTCAAAGAAGATGGCTGCCAGAACACTTCATTCATTAAATGTGTTTACACTAAGTAGCTGCTGGAAGTTAGAGATAAGAATTCATTTTATTTTTGACAACCTGTAACTTAAACTGTGATGAATTACTGATTTCCCATCTTGGATACCTTATACACATTGAAGAAGAAGTAAATATAATTATGTATTTAATGCACTTTTTGCTGAAAAGTCAAATCCTAGTTTTGTGATACATTGGTTCTGAAATGTTCTACAGGTTTTTCATAATCAGCAACTCAAATAATTTTAAACATAACATTTCATATATTATATATTGCTTTCAAAGCATGCTATAAATGAAGCACCATCTTGAAAACTGAATTTAGCATAAGCAATAAAACAAAGATTTTACAAACTTCAAGAAGATTTTTTTTCTACAAAATTATATCAGTGCCCACTGTTGAGGAAAATGTACTGAAAAAAGAATGTAAAATATTTATATATTTTTGTCATTATTAAACCATTGGACAGTCTTTGTGCAAGTTAGTTAATTTCATGCTATTGTTCATACTTTGCAGCACATAAGCATCTGTACTGTGCAAGTAAAAATATATGATGCCTTATGGATTTATTACATTTGACAAATCCTTTCTAATATGCAGATTAGAAATACTTGTTTTGGATACTTGCTCCATGGTATGCAGGGTTACAGCTCTGACTTCAGCAGCAGTGTTTTGGATTTGGGTGGTGGGCCTGCATAGAGGAAGAACCATGAAAGGAAAAGGGAATGACTTTTCAAAACTGGGTCATCAACTCTGGCTGAAGGAGTAAGCGTTTCTGTACTTAGCTTATAAATAAAGTACTTTGCACACTACAAGTGCGGAGGGTTGTGTGTTCAAGTCTGATCAGGGTTATTGGCTGAGGTTAGTGGTTGGTATAATGGTTGAGGTGTTTACCTTACAGATGTGAAGTACAGAGCTTGATTCTCACCCTTGAGAATCATGGCTAGACTTAAAAAGGCCCCCTGGGGCTGTTAGCTTAGTAACCTTTTATGAACCTATGAAGATACGTGGTGGGACTTTGTAATAAGTAGTACTTGAGGTAGAGGTTAGCATGTTTGTTACCAAGTAATGTGGATGCCAAGGATCCCACAGTGTCTCTCTGTCTCTCTCTCACACACACACACACACACACACACACACATATATATATATATATATATATATATATATATATATGTATGTATGTGCGTGTGTGTGTGTGTGTGTGTGTGTGTGTGTGGTATGTATATATGTATGTATGCACATGTGTATGTATACATGTATATGTGTATGTATGTATGTATAATATAGTGCATCACATGCATTTCAACCTATATGCGTAAGGAAGAGATTCATTAAGTTCAAATAAAAATAAATTCAACTTCAAATGATACAAAAGCAAACTTGCACCCTACTTTCATCTTCCACTACCTGGAAACTTTAGCTTAACAAACCAAACCAAACCAAACCAATAAAGTATTCTCCCTGGAAAGAAGAGCTCCTTGTGGGATGATATGGAATCTGTATCAGGTATGATGAGTAGAACTGGTGGAAGAAATAGGCCAACAGAAGGATGGAATGGCTTCATGGTCACAACACTGAAAACTCAGAACATTGAAAGTGTGCTTCATAACATTGAAAACAACATTGCACAAGTAAATAAGATCCCCTCCACCTACAACACCACCTAACCAATAAACACACTTCCTACTATGTGTCTGCAGGGGGACAAGCCCCACTGCACCTCCACCCCCCCCCCCGTAAATTAAATATACCAACTCCAACATTGCACTACAGTGGAAAAAAAGTTAATTTCCTAACCTCAGTGTGTGGTGATACAGTCAAGTTAGGAAATTATCTTTTTCCACTGTAGTGCAATCTTGGAGTTGGTATATTTAATTTACTGGGAGTATGGGGGCAGAGCCCCCCACATGGGGGTGCAGGGGGGCTTGGCCCCCTGCAGAAACATAGTAAAAAGTGTATTTGTTAGGTGGTATTGTAGGTGGATAGGATGTTATTTACATATGCATTCTAGTTTTCAATGTTATGAAGCACACTTTCAATGTTCTGAGTTTTCAATGTTTTGGGTTTTCACTGTTTTGGGATTTAGATGTTTTGGTCACAATGTTATGAAATTCAACATTATGAAATTTCAATGTTATGAAGTAAACCCATATATATATATATATATATATATATATATATATATATATATATATATATATATATATATGTGTGTGTGTGTGTATGGCAAAGACACCTAATTTAGACTGGCAAAACATTGATGCCAAAATGTCGAACATGTTGACCTTGACATGCTGGTAAGCATGTGCCATGAAACAGAATGCACTCCACCACTTCCTGCTAATTATAAATAACAACTGCAAGATCACACAAACATAGGGTAAGAGCATATTTCCTAACCTCAGGAACTGTGTGATCTTGGACACTTTTTGACTGGCTGCTTAGTCAATCCTATGCAGTCGACTAAATAGCTGACGAACAAACACAAACTCGACCTTCTAAAGGAAAGCCCCCACACACACACACACACATATATGGATCTGTGTTAGATTATCAAAGTTCCGAAACATTGGAATTCATATGTCCAAGACCACATGACTGAAGTTTTGGAACTTTAAAAATTAAAAAAAAAAATAAAAAACAAGAAATTCTATTTTTAATGATTTTGCAGGAAGGCAAGCCCCCTGCACACCCCCTGCTAATTAAATATACCAACTCCAAGATCACACTACATTGTGGAAAAGGGTAAATTTCCCATTCTGCGCTGCACTGTGATCTCCATTCAAAACATTCAAAGTTTTAAACTTCAGTCATATGGTCCTTACCATATGACTTTTGAAGTTTTGAAACTTCTATCATCTGATAGGGATCTATATATATATATATATATATATATATATATATATATATATATATATATATATATATATATATATGCACACACACACACACACACACACACACACACACACACACATACACACACACATGGATACACTGTATTTAAAACATCTTCACTTAGTTGGCCTACAATTGTTGAAGTGAATGGCCTAAAATTGGTCAAGTATTTGTAAATTTACATTTAGATGCACCCAGGGACCACACTTGAAAAAATGTCAAGAAGGCAATCCTAAAGCTGCAGACATGAGAAGGAATGATTAGCTTAGAATCACACAATGGCCAGGATGGCAGCATATTACAGCAGTAAACTATTAGGCTCCCTATCAAAATGTCAGGACTCACAATGCCAGGTCTTGAATTCATTAAAAAAAAGTTGAGAATCTTTTAAAAATGACAATCTTCACACTGCAAGCCACAACATTTTAAGTGGTTACCAATCTAATTACCACCGCTACACTGGTCAATAGTTCAGGCACATCTGATGCACTCTGACTAGTTTGAGATTTTATATTAAAACAAGTTTACTAAATAATTCCATATGTATTAAAGTTATCTAAGTTATTCCATACCATTCGGTGTCTGTTAATCATTTTTACACTACATTAAAATTGACATAGCTATGGACAACACAAATGGCTCAAAGGTGAGGGCAGGTAGACAAATATGAACATCTTCTGAGGGATTTGTGCTTTCTGTAAAGGGCATGAAGAATCAAGGCAGGGGCACAAAAACTTAAAGCATGTAACACACAAACACATATGCATACATGCATGTGCATACACAAACTATTAGCCTCCTATTTGTATTTTTATCTTAAGAGTTTAGCACTTTGATATAATAGTACATTTGTTCAAGACTGGCTCTTATTTGCTGCAGTTCTGTTCTTAAGCTGATACATTTTGTTTGCCTGTCTTTCTGTTTTCTCAGTCTCGGAGCTGTAGCTAGTTTATGTGACATCTAGTGCTGTTCCATACTCTATAAGCTGAGGACCAGAAGAAGATCTTGTTAATGTTAGACAGTATGCACTGTCAATCTTTCATCAAGTGCTGCTTTTAAGATTATATCAAGATTCAAAATACACTCGGGGAGGGGGTTGCAAGGTGACTGTGGATCTGTCAGAAGCATTTTGCTCACTCTCCCATTGTTTCTTACAAAATACTGAATAATATACAGCACTAATTGCCCTCTGTTGCGTCTCTATTTAGTGCATTATGCCACTGTAGTTTGTATACAATTTATTTTGTAGTTATGTGTTTGTATACAATTTATTTTTGTAGTTATGTGCATTAGCACTCCTCTACTGCATTCATTCAGTGATTTTTATTTTAGGAAAACAGCATTGTGACCACCTCTCTTAGTACACCTAACTCAAGTCTTATACCAGATATAATGGGAATAAAAGGTTGGCAAACAATAGTACCATCATTTTAGCTTTTTCCTCAAAAGAAAGGGGCACTAAATCTAAACTTTCTATATTATCCAAAAAAAAAGAAGGGGAAATACTCACTATCAAAAACAAATCATAATGTAAACCTTTGGTTGCACATCTGAAAAGTCTTTTATGCCAGTGACCCAAGGCTTTAAAAGGGTGACTGTCCAGTTTTCAGAATTAAACTTGACACTAATCCAATTAGTGATGGAAACAGATGACTTGGAACAAAGAATTTTGAATTATGAAGGCAGACTACAGATAGTAGATCCAAAGTCTGACTACCCTAAGAACATTCTTTCTATAATGAATTAACTCCCCAATCTATCTATATATATGTAGGAATATTTTAATCAGTCATGTCTCTCTGAAAAGTCTGATGGATCCAGTCTAATGAAATTTATTCATGAGGTTCTTTACCTACTACAGATTTCTAGTCCCAAAGATACCTTTATTAATGAAAGCATGTATAGAACTCTCCATTCGCCTCCTAATATGAATGCTTCTCATACGACTTCATGATGTTGCCGAACTTTCTGGATACTGCTCAAACCTTAAGAGCATCAAAAAGGAATCAGGACTTTTCATGTAATGCAGATAAGCTTAATTATTTGTCTAACTTGCCATTGGAATACAACAATAAAATATAGAGCACCTCCTTTTGTCAATGTTTGAAATTAAATTTCAAATGGCCTTTTTATCTTACTTGAAGTTTTTATGACATAATCTGGACCATCAAGTGATATCAGTGAAAAGCACCCAATTTTGATTCCTTTCACTGTTCAGCTTCAAATCTTACTGATGTCTTCATATCTTTAAAACTAATTATAGTCTTGGCTGCTGTTAATTTGTGATGGTACCATAATGGGAATTAGCATTCAATTTAGAATATTTTCAGAGAACCATTTACTTTGCTTGGTCTAAGAGGGAGTTTCTGTGTTCATTCTTGTGCATTTTGGGTGGTTACAACCCTTTTATTAAGTTGAATTTGATAGCCAGACAGTTGGCTAACTATAACTGACCTGTTTTTATTTTTTCTTGTTAGTATCTTGGCTATGTTAAGCTCTATCAGTTGTATCCATTGAGTGCCACTTCAATGTAAGCATAACTTTAGATCTATTATGCTGCTGACCTTTTCTTAACTTGGAATAATAAAGAATACAAATTTTATTGGCTGCCTTTAAAGCTTGCCCTTTATTTATTAATCCACAACTACATTGTTTTATTTTTGTGAATGGATGTTTGATAGATAACACTGATAGCTGTACATATACCATAATGTAAATGTTATAAGTCTTCTACAAGGAGGATATTGTCATTTGCGTAAGAAGCCCTTTGTCCTTCATGGGGTGTTTATTTGACAATATAAGCCAACCTTTTGCTTCGGTAAATTAATTTTAGTAGTACAGATAATTATCTTAGATCTGTATCTGCTTGGTTGATAGCACTGGCTTTGAAGAGCATTCCTTGAACTGTGCTGTCACTGCATTGCATTTGTATGGATTTAGACTGCTGTGTTTATTACTTTACATGCACAGTGTTGTTAATTGTTTATCCCCATTGTACATATTTCATTTGAATACCATTTATTTTTGGACTAAGAGAACCATTTCTGATTTAGCAATGCTTGTGCCTTTGAAATTTAATTAATTCCCACTTTTGTTCTGTCTGAAACTTCTTATTTAACCATTTGCCATACTTTCCTTTCACAATATTGTCCACCAGTCTATTTACACTTTCGGAATTCTCTCCAACTAAGTTACTTTTAACAAATTAACTGAATGTCTCAATTGCTACTACATTTCCCTTTGTCTTATATTTTACATTTCTGCAAATTTAGTAAGTCTTTCAGATCAGTGAGTAGAGATGGCTGTGTTTAGTAGAAATATAAGTGCTGTTTCTATATTTGCTAGAGACCCCAGTTTAGGTTTTCAGTGTTGTCAGTCTAATTGTTGTCCATTGAGTAGGATGTCTGTCAGTTAGTGCAGGGGGATAAGGCTAGTTCCTGTGGTATGGGGTTTGATTCCTTCACCCTTGATTGCTTACTGTGCAACCTTGAGCAAGTAATTTACCCAAACATTGCTCCCAGGTCACCCCTGAAAAGGGACTGTGTGTTCAATTGCTCTTCTTGGCTAACAATTAGGTATTATTATTCCTGTTTGGCTGTTAATTAAATATACCACATCCAGCTGTTTATCAAGGCCATGCCTCATTGTAGAACTTTGAATTCAGAGCAGAATTTACCTGGTTAGCTTTGCAATTATGATATAACTTAATACTTTCTACATCGCTGATACTGTCATTTGGTTATCCCTTGTTTAGGAGATGCTATATTTTTCTTTAACATTGTTCAGCAAAACAGTTTGTACTGATTGTTTTTTTTTATCAGAATATCCTATTGTACGATTTAAAAGGTACTTTTGTATATTTAGTTCTGTTCTGGTTCATGCTTTTTAAGCTGACATCAAAACCCCATTCACCTTTATTTGACTAGTTTATGCTAATGGATATGATGCAGGTTTAAAAAATATAGTCATCATTCTGACATGAGAGGTTCAGGGACACAAAGTGAATATTTTGGCCAGCAAGGCATTCCTGACTGACTTAGTGTTTTTAATGTTATTAAGTTTTCTCTATAGTTATTAGCCCGATTACAAATATTTCTGCTCCACATTTATTCTTTTTTATTTTTTAATAAAATTATCACATTTTAGTTACAACATGGGTTTATATACTCTAATTGAAAACAAATAGTAATAGCAGTTTTCATTATTATCTTTCAGGATACTAATATGGCTTATTTTTAACAAATGTCTTTCACTTTGGCATTACATAATTTGCTTTATTTCTGCCTTACCTTTAAGTTCACTCCCCCCACTGAGCATTATTCTGCATATATAATTGCTAAAAATTTCTATTTATTTCTATGAAACTTTCTCCTTTCCTTTTCTTCTGATCCTGCCTCCATTTACTTTTATCTCCATTACAATATTCAAAACTTCTAGTATAGCTGATATGGTGTTTGATTTCCATTTTTTAAATAATTAAAGTTAGTGTGTCTAGACAGTTCAGGTACTATATCCTATCTTAAAAGAATCATTTGCTTAGTTGCTACCATTTATTTCCTCAATATTTTTGTCAACATACTGTGTATGGACTTTTTAAAATCTGCTTCATTATATTTTCAAAAATCATGCTCCCAGTAATCTCTCCCTTCTCCACCACACCTTCAAAATTGCTATCTCTCAGAGAAAAAAAAATCCCATGAAGTCTACTTCAGAGTATACAAATACCCACACAAACACTTTCATGCAAAAATCCTAAACCTTCTGGACTTTATAGCAAAATTGGGAGACCTAGATATTTCTTTCTAATGATCTTTATAATTTGCCTTTGTATTCTCTTTTTTCTCAATGTGTTCTGACTTCCTCTGATTTATTCTTATATTTCTCCTGCACTGTTTTATATGCCTTACTAATTATTCCTTTTAACAGCATCTTATGCTCTTGACTCAACTAAAACTTGTAGTCTTGCAATTATCACTCAGAAGGTGATCTTTAACCTGAAGTCAAACTCCTGCTTATCTTCTTCCCATTCTGTTGTTACCTTTTCCTCCTGAGCTAATTTCTCCCAATACCTTGGTGTCTTTGCATATCTCTCAGCTGTCCAGATTTTCACAGAATGTCCAGATTTATGCCTCAAAATTTCAGTCTGTTCCTCATAAAATTTGTGGTTTTCTGCCTAATTAGTAGGATGATCTGAGGAATTAAATCACTAAATAATGGGATACATTTGAGTTTCAGACTTCATATCCTTTAGAAAATCTATATTAACATACTAAAATCTGTCTCTGTTTTTGGGTCTTTACGCTTCCATTATGACCGGCTTTGCCCAGATTTCTTGGGCTAAGAGGTTGAAAGGTATGTGTCTTTGCTAATTTCCTCCAGTACATTCCAACCCTTCTTGTCTATTTTCTGTATTCCTACTTATAGACGTCCTTACTGGTAAAATCTCTTTTCTCTGTTCTAACACTGTCTTAGTTCTTAGAATATTTTCTGCTACTTTATGACTTTAATATGCTCTATGCTTGTTATCATTCTTCTTAAGGGTCTTCTTTCAAAATACTAATACTAGTCTTTATCTCTTGAATTCCCTCTCTGTTTCATCATGCTTTTATAATTTTATTTATAACCTTCTGTTTCAGTTATATATGTATGAAATGTATGCATGAACAGCTATTGCAAAAAATTGTACTAATATTCAAACTTGAATATGGACTCCTTCTGCTTGTTTTCCACTCTTCCTATAATACCCAAAGATTACAAATCAGTGACAACAAGTTATTTAGATTTACCCTGTAACCTCCTAAAACCCTTAACTGGCACCCAGTAACAGAAAGATCAACTTATCTTCTAGGTTCTCTCCTTTATAAAATTTTTAAAAAGGGTACTTATCTCCACTGAATAGAAAACTTCCTATTGGGAAACAAGTGTGCTTCCTAAGAAGCAGCAATGAAGACATTTCCCTCCTTAGACCCACCTGTAAAATGATCAACAGTGAATGAGCTTTCTTTAGGCCTGGTATTGCCTGGGGAATAAACTACCAATAGAAATAAAGAAGGTTCAAGAAAAAATGTTGCCTAACACCTCCATAAGGAGGTAGGGTTCATCCACTTTCAAGACAATGGTTAATTATTGAACACTCCTTCCATTATTTAATTATAATATTTTATTTCTATATATATTATACATTGTATTTTTGCACATTATATTGCAAACTTGCCTAAACTCCGCCTGCTTTTTTTGCAAAATCTGTTAAGTTATCTAACTCGTGCATTACTTCATTGCACTTGAGAGACTGCAGTCTTTGTTTTTTGGTACTATTCCTGCCTAAGGGCCTGGCTCATGGCTCAAAAGGGTCTTTGAATCAGCCCACTCACCCAGTTAGCAAATAGTAAATAAATCAATAAATAAATAAATAAATAAATAAAGTATCCCCTCAAATCAGATAACCCTAAAATACATTGTATGGACAGAATCAACTTATCAAAATTAAATCATGCTTTCTCCCCCTCCCAAAATTCCTTCAGCTCTTTATTAATTATCATTCACATTTACTCTGTTTGATAAAAATATGCCTGACATGGATACAAGACTAAAGAAACAAAAATACATTTTCACTGCATGTATCTTTCTATCAACATCCATAATCAGGAGCTTCCAATTTCATTAATTTTTTACATTATGTTCTGTTTAGTCTCTTCAGACATATCCTTGGTTGCCATAACAGATTACTTTTGAATACATATACTTCAATATTTCATCTGATCATGTCCTTATAAGGGTCTATGTCAGAAGCTCGAGTTTTCAGAACCTCAAAATTCATATTGTCTAGAAGACAAGATTAAGTTTCAGAAAACTCAAACATCAAAAAAACAACAAAATTCTATATTCTTTCTACATTTTGATAGGGGCACAAGCCCCGCCCCTGCATCCCCACACCACCTGCATATTATATATATCAACTCTGAGATTGCATTACAGTGGGGAAAAGGTAAATTCCCTGATCCTCATTGTACCATAAAGCTTTGAGTTTTCAAAAACTTGACCATCTCATTTTTGAGTTTCTGAAAACTCGAGCTTCTGATAAGGACCCCCTTGTAAATATGGGTATTGATGAGCCAACTCATTTATGGGTACATAATTTACCATTCTTCTTCTGTTTTGTCTTTATGTTATAACCTAAAAAGACTTGAAACTGTCTCAAAATGGTCCACTATATCAAAATGCCTTTTTCTGGATGTATAAAATACAAAATTATGGTGTCAGCAAATAAAGTCAACATTTCTTGGTTATCACCCGAGTTTTATCCTCATATTTGTGAATTGCTTATTTTCTTTGCTAACAGTTATAAATATAACTCAAACAACAGAGAGGAAGAGGCCATTTCTGTCTGGTTGCTCTGTTCAAGCATAACTTTTCAGAGAGGCCCACACCTACCTTCATTCTTGCCTCTAATCCTTTATATATACTCTTTATTAGACCTATTATTCTATCAGGAAATGCAGTTGTTTTAAAACATAACTATGTTTACTATGATGGTGAAATTTTTAAGCAGAATAGTGGTGCTGTTTTGGGAGTAGTTTGTGCCCCTATCTTTGCCAACCTGGTATTATATGCATGGGGATTACATTTTGTTACTAACTCTCCATGTTTCCAGTTTTGTTATTCATATACCAGGTCTTTAGATGATATATGTATTTTATGGGAAGGTAATAGAGATCAACTGACAGATTTTATAAATTATTTGGAAAGCACAACCACATTTTTCAAGTTTAATTATGAAATACATGAATATGAACTACATTATTTGGATGTATCTATTTTTAAAAATGTGGAACACAAACATTATGCTTCTGGAATATATCATAAACCCACCTACTGCAATTCTTTTTTACATTTTGGCAATGAACATCCATTTTTTTTTTCAAAAAAGAAACATTATAAAGAGACAATTAGAGCAGCTCAGATGACATCCCAGTTTGATGATTTTATAAAGGCATGTGACCTAATAAAAACTATATTTTTGCAGAGAGGTTACCCTGAATCCATAATCGATGCAATTCAAATGAAGTTATTAATGGCTGGGGTACTAAATTTGTTCCTATTATTAATGACATGAATTTACAAACTTCTTTAGTAGGAGTAGGGTCTTCTAATATGTTAAACCCTAGCGGTGAAAAAAAAAACTATGAATAGGGTTTATGTCTAGAATTTAATCAAGATGCCAGTAATATCAAGAAGCTGATTCACAAATATTGGCATATGTTCCAACAGCTAACCAAGTCCTACAGTCTGTTTGCAGAAACACCTAAGATTGTATATAAGAAAGGTAGAAGTTTAAAGAATTTTTATGAAATGAGCAAAGAACAAGACAAGAAAACTCCTCAGGTAAAAGCATGGTACTTTTAAATGACGGGCGTGTATACAATGTTCCCGCATAAGTAACTGGGAAAGTATTCAATTAGTTTCCAGAAAAAGGACCATAAGATCCAACAAGTATTACAATTGCAATAGTATTGGAGTGAAGTACATCACTATTTGTGGTGAGTGTGAGTCTTTCTACATAGTTAAAAGAGAAAGACCGTAAGGAAGCTGATTTATGAACACATATACAATATTAGTAAAAATAATGATAATAATGCCCTTGAAAAACATTTACAAAATTGTCCTAAGGGGAATTTGTTTGTTTTTGAACAGATAAAAAGAGATCCAGGAGGGGGTCATTGGGAGGATAATACTGAATACAGGGAATTAATATGGCAGTTGTTATTGGAAGTGAACAAAGAGCCAGGTCTAAACAAAGTAATTTCTATTGTACCTGTTTTAAAATTAAGGCCCACAAAATTATAATAGTAGTTGATATATGGACATGGATTTTATCACATATATGTTACTGCTGGGAATTATATGTGTATTTTTATATGTGTATTTTATATTTGTATGGCCCTTAATATGTACTCATGGTTTCACAATATTTGTTTTTTTTTTTGTTGTATGTGTCTGTAAGATGATGTAATACTGATTGATCAACTATTCCAACTTATTAATTCAATTAAAGGAGTGGTTCTATATAAATATCAGTTAGTAGGCACCAATTGTTATTTCTGAAGAATTCATTTGTATTAGCAGGATGAAAGCTCTTAACATCACTTATTTTTAATAAAAGTGTGAATTGAATGATTAACATGTGGTCGTTTTCATCTTCCTAGCAGTTTTTTTATATGGTGGTTTATGTTACTGGATTACCAGCTCATTCTCCTTGGCAGTCTCTTTGTGTTTTCTGTTCTCTATTTTACAAATGAAAATGCTTAGGTAGGTCCTAGTAAGTTATTTGGTTGGTTGCACATTTCTGGCTTTTCCTGGACACACTGGTGATAACATGTTTTTTTCTTGGTTCTCAAAGAGAAATTCTCAAACTTCTGAGACAGAAAAGAGGTTGGTGTTCCTACCCCACTTCCCAGTAGGAGTCGCTGTTGCTTGAGTCTTTTGGAACTGACTCAGCTAAGTCCTGGGTGGTTCCTCCATGGATGAAATGGTGGACCTCCTTTCTTGTCAGGCTTGGAAGGATCTGGATGTCAAGGACCCCATTCCAAAGAGGCAGGATAAGTACTTGGTTACTCCTAGGGATCATGCCTATTGGAGCAGGGGTCCCCCAGTGGATGCTATGATGGTAGCAGTGGCCACTAAAAAGGAACTTGCTAAAGAGAGTTCATCTGCCCAATCCCTTAACAGGAAGTCTGTGATCTTTGCTAGATTTGGTAAGTGAGTTTATTCTTCAGTGACTTTTCCCTTGAGGTCATTGAACTATCTGGCACATGTTACATGGTCCCACAAGGATTTGACCAAGGAACTGTCCAATTCCCTCTCAGGGTCTAGGTCAGTGTAGGACAAGAAGACCATTTTTTTGCAACTAGCTACCTTATAGTTCCTATCAAATGCCTCCATGCAGCTGATTTCTCATGCCATAGAGGGTGCTTCTAGAGTGATAGGTTCAAGCATTACTGTCAGGAGACATGCTTGGATGTGCCTCCCTGATTTTGTTGAGCCCTTCACATCATCCTTCATCAATGCACCATTTGAATGATCTGTCTTATTTGGGCTCAAGGTGAAAGAGATTCTCTCCAGTGAACAGGATGGGAAAACTCTGCAGTAGAGATATGATTTTCTATCCCTTAGAGGACCTTCTCATGGAACCAGAAAGAGGGTAGTAAATGTAGTTCTATACATCATAAGGGTTTTCCTAGGAAATCTACAGATATAGATCATATAGATCCCTCCATGGCAGAGGAGGGACCTCTAACAGCAGATGTCACCCAAGTGTCAGAGGACGCTCGCAAAACCAAAGCTTCAGGGGTCCCTTTTCTGAGAAGCCTGTTCAGTCTCCTGAAGGGTTGCTGGACTGCTGTACTCAGGAAGCAGTTGAGGGCTGCTTATCTCTGCACCCAGAAGCCTGGGCATCCATCACCAAAGATGTATGGGTGCAGAAAATAATTTTCAGAATGTATTACTTTTCCTTTGCCCTTCTTCCTCCTATACATTCAAGAACAATTCTTTACTTAGCACTCCATCAGAAAAAAGCAGCAGCCTTAGAGTTTGAAAAACTGCTTGCAATTGTCATCCACATGGTCCCACTAGACCAACAAAGGTTCAGAACATATTTTAGATTCTTTTTGGTGTCAAATAAAACTGGGGACCTCAGACTAATCTTTGATATAAGCCACTTGAACCAATTTATTAAACACTCAAAATTCTGGATGGTTATGGTTCAGTCCATTCTCTTGCTATTGTGGAATGACTACTGGATGTGCTCCATAGATCTTCAGGCTGTGTAGTATTACATCAAGATAGACAGGTGATCCAGGAGATACCTTCACTTCTAGCTGGGAGCCAGTCACTTTCAGTTCACAGCCCTGCCCTTTGGCCTCACCACAGTCTCCCAGGTGTTCACCAAGTACATAGTAGTGGTTGCAGCTGACTTGAGACTGCTAGGATTCCAGGTGTTTCAATATCTCGACAACTGGCTCTTCAATGCTCTCACCAAGCAACTTCTGATTCATACCAGAGACTATCTGCTCCATTTATGTCTCCAGATAGATAGCACAGTGAACTAAAGCAAATCTCATATTTCCCCTACCAAAGTCCTGGAGTTTATAGGTGTTTGTCTTAATACAGTTTCCCAAATTGCAAGTCAGCCTCAAGCCATGCATCTGCTTTGTCTTTGTTTACTTTCATCAAGGTTAATTATACAGCTCCTCGGTTCAGTGGCAGCTCCTGTTACATTTGTGCCACTAGCAAGATTTTACATGAAAGTTTTACAGTGAACACTTGTAGTACAATGGTCAGTAGGTTAGCACCCCATGAATTCCTCTATTCAAATCACAAAGATTAGCAGACAGCATATAAACTGGTGGATTCATGCAGAAGAAGTATCTCCGAGCCACCCTTTTACTCTTTCTTTGCATAAGGCCACTGTGACCATGGATGGTTCTTAGCTAGGTTGGGGTGCACTACTCAGGACAGATGGTTCAAGGCACATCGTCCCCTTTGGAGGCCAATAATCACACCAGCGTGCTAGAGATGACAGCAGTCCTTCTAGTGTTGCAGGCTTTTCAGGATGTTCTCCTTCCAAGGATGATTGCTATACAGACAGACAATGTGTTAGTAGTCTGGAGTGTTTAAAGTGTCATGTGTTCTTATTTTGGATAAACTATGAACATTAATTTAGACATCCACCTCTAAAAACAGGAGAAATTATTATTTAAATCAATATATAATACAGAGTTTAATAATAATCACTCTATATAACTGTATATATAATATTATTATTGCACATTTACATCTCCCAAGTAGCCCTTGTTCTCAACATTATTTTAACTTTAACTTACTGCTTTCCAGCATCTCTTATTTTGTTACAGTGTATAAAACCTGGACATACTACCACCAAGAAAACTAATTTATGGATTTAATATCACTTGTATATGCAGCAGTTATTAATAAACTTTCCCAGTAGAATTTAAGGTACCTCTCGGTTCATATAACACCAAACCATTTTACAAAACAACATGCAGTTTACATCAGGAATTGTATATATTACTACTAATAAGGAAATAATGTTGTAGTTAAAGTTACTTCTTCAGTGCATTTAGTGTCCTACTAAATATTAATTGCATAAAATGGGGTTTATGCATTTCTAGTTCTCCAACCATTTTAAATCAGTAAGCAACCTTCCGGTCTTTTTCATCTACTCCATCTTGCAGAGCCCCAGTTTGTATGTCTAAAACTTCATCTTGACATTGAGGTTTTACAGTTCTTCTACTTGCTAACCAATAAGTATTAAGATTGGGTACACTAGAGTATTTGTGGGAGATGATTAGTCTATATATACCAGACAAAAGACATAGATTAAATTTTACTTATTTGTCTGAGATTTGAACAAGTAACCCTGATAAAAACCTCAAAATTGTATACTGTTGGTCTGTCTTTCCTGCTAAAAGTAAGTAAAATTACAGTGCTGAGTGCAGGTTTTAGGCCCTTACATTTAACTTACTGTGGTGTGGTGTGTTGTGGGTTTGCCCGCTGTGCTCCCCCTTGCTTCGCTCCCTTCCCACCCCCAACTCCCACCCCCTCAGTATCCTCAAATTTATACTTTCACCTCATTGTCTGGTCACTCCCTCAGCCCTTTCCCACCACCATAACTTGTGTTCTCACCCCTTCATTCTTCCTACCTTGTCACCAATCTTCCCCTTTTCCCCACCCACCTTGGGCTGCCTGCTCTGTGGCTTGCCTCTCTCACACTTAACTCTTTCACTGCCTAGCACACCTACTATCTCCTCACATACTCATTATTTCCACCCCTCTATACTGTTCATTCCCCCACACTGCTTATCTCTACCCATCACCCTCCCTAATATATTTCTTTATATTTTCCTCTATAACTCTTCCCCTCCTTCTTCCATCACACAATTCTATCCTTACTGCTATTTCTCCCACTTCTAATCTCACTATCCCTAAGCACTTCCTACCACACTGAGCTCCATATCATCCCCTCTTCCCCCAACTTTTCCTTTCACAGACTTCTTCCAACATATATCCAAGCTCCACTGCCTATTTTCCCCTCTCTTTTCTTTCTCGCCCCCTTTCAATGTCTTAAATTTAAACTGATGGCCTACCCCGCTCTTATGCCTAAGCCCAACCTCAACTTCCCCATTCCCCTTACTGACCACCCTCACCTTTTCCATCTTGTCTTTGCTCTTCTGGTTTCTGGTGGCAGACATCTTAATCCTGGTCCCTCCCTTCTCTCCACTCCCCCTCCACCTTCAACTGCCCTCCCCCCAAAAATATCCTCAAATATATCCAGCCTCAAAAATCTGTATCTCTGCAATGAACATCCAAAGCTTAAAAAACAAAACGTCCGAACTTCACACATGGTTGACCCAACACAACCCTCACATCCTGGCCTTTTTGGAAACCTGGATAAAACAGCATATCAATTCCTCTGAATTTCTTCCACCTCAATACAATATCTATAGATCTGATAGGACACCCAAAAAAGGTGGTGAGGTGCCTATCTTGTACTCTGTCTCACTGATGCTAACACCTATAGACATTACCCTGCCTAGTTTCTCCCCTGCTGAACTACTGCTCCTAGACTGCCACATCAATAACTATAGGAAGTTTGCTATTGCCTCTATCTATATCCCCCCAGATAAAAACATCCCTATCCTTGAACATATACTCGCCTGGATAAACAACTCCATCCCCTATGAAACCATCATTCTTGGAGATGTTAATATAGATTGGAACTCCCTTATTGGTCACTCACCCCAACATTCCATTAGCCTGTATGCATTCTGACAACTGAACACTACCCCTACCCACTACAGTAAAAATGCTACTGGTTCCACAATTGACTGGATCTTGACCAACTCTCCAAACAACTATTGTAACCCTTCTACCTTCCCCGACTCTATTAGTGACCATTCTCCCATCAGTATCTTAAGGTACTCTCCTCATCTCTCTAAGCCCCATCTCTACAGAGATTGTAGGAAACTGACTAACTTTTCCCCTGAAACCTTTAACTATAGACTCACTGACATCAACTGGTCTTTCCTAAAAACTCCACTGCTCATTGATGCTGTTACTAAATTCATCCACATCTTCCTTGATGTCCTAAACTCTCTTGCCCCAACTCGCAAAATCAGAATCAAATCTAATTTCGCACCCTGGCTCTCCAGAGCTACTCATACTTTGATGTATGAAAGAGATGCTCTATGGAACAAATGGCAAACCACTAAAACTCCCACCTTTCTCCAAAGTTATAAGCAACTCAGAAATCGTGTAAAAAATGTATTATTTTGGATAAATGCCAATATTTCACTAAATTCCAAAGCTCTCACCCAAATGACCCCTAAAAAGACTGGATTACTGTCAACTCCCTGCTCCACACTGGTTCTCCTACCATCCCTAACCCTTTCCCCTATCACTGTTCCTCTGAAACTGCAGACTTACTCAATGAACACTTCATAGACAGCATCTCTAAACTCCTACCCTCTGGTAACTCTGCTCATCCCAACTCTTATGTATAACCCTTACCTCCCCCTAAACCTTTATGCTCCTCTGTCTCTCAGCCTTTTTCCTTGTGACCTGTTTATACTAAATACATCAAATCCTGCTTCTTAAACCCAAAACCATGCTTTCCCTCCACTGATAAACACCCCCTCAATTTCTGAAAATTGCTTCTGACTCTATTGCATATCCTGTATCTATCTTAATTAACCGCTCCATTCAGGAATCTACCATACCAGAAATATGGAAATCCTTCTATACCACTCCTTTGCACAAAGGTAGCAACTCTGTTGAACCCTCTAACTATAGACCAATCGCTATTTTCTCACCGCTCTTTAAGATCCTTGAAAAATGTATACATACTCAACTACTGTCCTATCTCATTCACAAAAATCTCCTCACCCCATCGCAACATGGTTTCTGCCTTAAACACAGTACCTCGACTGCCTTATTATCCTTTACTCAAAAGGTTGCAGAAGCTAGGGACAATGACCTCCTCATTTCCTGTCTATTCCTTGGTCTCTCTAAAACCTTCAACACTGTGTCTCATCTCATCCTTCTTAACAAACTCTCAGACCTAAACCTCTCTTCTTCTACTCTTGGCTGGTTCCAATCCTACCTTATTGGCAGAAAACAAGCTGTTAGATGGCAGCAGGCTTTTTTACCCTTCCTTGCTGTTCAAACAGGAGTACCCCAAGGCTCCATACTTGGACCGCTGCTTTTAAACATTTTTAACAACAACCTACATTCATCCTGCAGTCTCTCATCTGTAAAACAGTACGCAGATGACTCTACTCTCTTATCTATCTCCAATACTCTGAACTACACACACTAACACAAGCTTCCTTTATCTCTGTTGAAAAATGGCTCAGAAACAATCAACTAATCCTTAACCCTAAGAAAACTCAACTCCTTCTCTTCCTACCTCAGACACTCTCTCACCTTAAATCCAACTTTTCTCTTTCCTCCCTAGATGGTACCACTATCTCCCCTGCCTCACACACCAAACGCCTTGGGGTAATAATTGATGACCAACTAAAATTTGACTTGCACATACAACAGGCCATCAAAAAAGAAAACACCAACAACCTGGACTACTTTATAGGAACAAAAGATTCCTCACTACTGCCACTAAACGCACTCTTGCCCAGGCATTTCTCTTACCTAGTCTTCTATACGCTTCCCCCATCCTTACCAATATCCAGACTACCTCAGTGCAGAAACTGGAACAAACATACAACAAAATTGCCAGATTTATTCTAAACCAAGCACTCTCTTCACATCACTACCTCTCACTAAACAAACTAACAAACTGCAGTGGCTGGAATTTCTGCACCTTCTCCTACAATCGCAACTCCACACTACCTTTTCCATACTCAACAACCCCTTTGCCTGCCCTGCTGTCTCCTCCCATGTTACCCCCCCCCCCCGGCCTCTCCGGAGTGCTGATCACCATCTTCTGTCAGTTTACAAACACAAAAGGAATATTGACAAACTACTTTACAAACACTCTGTCTCACTAAATTGGAACAAACTCCCTCTCCATATTAGATCCAACCTTTCCTTTCCCTGTTTTAAAAAGGTCCTTAAATCCCACCGACTAAACTTGAAATTATGCCGTTGCCTTGACTACACATAGTCTTAGTCCCTCCCACTGTATAACCTGTTGCATCTCCTAACTTTTTCTTTGTTAGTAACTTCTGCTTAAACTCATCTCCTAAACCCTCAGCTCTTCTTCTCTAGCCCCCTCCCATTCTCTTGTCCCCCCCTACTTCTTGTCAAGGTCTATACATTGTCCTTGTTTTGAACAATAATTATCTTTTTGTTTTTACTCTCATATGTAGTCAATTTTAGTCCACTACTATCAGTGCAACTCTTAATGTTCATATTTTTTTCTTTTGTTTTTCTCTTTATAATTAATTTCATATTTGCAGTGTTGTTTGTAATAGTTTTTGTCCTGTATGTTTATCTCTGTTTATGTTTGCTGGGACTCTTTTCCCTTGGGTCTCCACTGAAAATGGGTTGCTTACCAAGTGCAATGCAAATAGTTAATGACCTTTTCTATTTTTACAATTATTTTATATTGTGATTGTTATTTAATGTTTGTATATTGTCACTTTATTTTTACTTATGTTTGCTGGGGCTTTTCCCCTCAGGTCTCCACTGAAAATGGGTTTGTTTGCAAACTCAGTTGGACTAACCTGGTTAAAAAATGTGAAATAAATAAAATAAATAAAAGGAGAAATAAGTGTATCCTGGCAATCAGCTGATGTTTGTCAGCATGTGTGAAATGCTAGTCGCTGTATCCGGCTATCATCAGAAGGCTTTTTTCCTGGAGGATGCAGAAAAGGTTGTACTTTCCTAAAACTAATCCAGTCTATTCCTTCTAGATTGATTAGTATAGCAAAAAAAAAAATCTCAAGTTTTCTCTGCATACTCTGTATTCTAATGGCTCTTCTTTAGAAGCCGCATGTTCATCCATCCATTCTTTCTTTCATTGTAGTCTCTAATTTCAGCAGTTTTATCAGCTCTTCTGAATAGCTACTTAAAGCTTCTTCTGTTTTGCCATCCTTTTGTCATATTTTATGTATTCCCACTGTGGTCTTTGATTTCTGTAGTTTTATAAGCTAATTTGAATAGCTACATAAAGCTTCTTTTATTCTTCAAAGCCTTTTGTTGTTTGGCTTTATGTTTCCCCAGTTTCTTACTTATTTTTATTTCATGTTTCTACTGGTGGTCTTTTTCCTGGTCACACCAATATCCCAGCACTGCTCTCTAATTCAAATCCAGGGTACTCCTGACTGCATTGGCCAGCATTTGTTCTTTTTTATTTGTGCTACTTGAGCATTTTCCTTTGCAACAATGGAAAATATTTCACTGCTAAAGTATCTCTATCAGTATTCTTACTGTCAGAGGATTGAAAAAGAGTCCACTTCAACTTGTTGACTTACTCTTTTTTAACTAAACTGTTTTATTTCATCCATAGCCTTTTCTGCATCAAAAAAGGCCTTTGATGATCCCAAGAAAAATATCCAGAAGCAGCTGGATAGAAAAACTTGAATCTCACACCTGCTTCTTAACATCAGCTAATTGTCAGTATAACTCTATGTGTATCTTATGTCTGGTGTACCGAGAATAGCTATTTTCCACAAATACTCTGGTGTCCCCTGTTTTAATAGTTTTCCTTTCTTCCACAGTTTTATTAGCTGTGACTCTTTCTGATAGTTTGATTGCATGTTTACTAATACAGGTATTGACTGCTTTCCCATACCCAGATTTGAGCGAGTCTATGGTTAATAGTCAGATGGAATGTTCCACGAATGGCCGTTCATCGTACATAGACCATCAAAAGTTTCCATCATCTAATTGCCACATGAACATAAACAATTCCAGTGAACAATCATAGTTGGCCAACATGAAGGGAACAGAACATAGTAGGTACTTATCTGTAACATAGGGATAAGGAAACCTGCTCTTTCCCCACTGTAGTATGAGCTTGGAGTTGGTATATTTAATTAGCAGGGGTTGTGGGGGCACAGCCCCTACAAGTGGAGAATTTATCAAAAGGCTATTTTGTAATGATAACTGATCTCTAATAACCCAAATAAGACTGTTTATTAGCAACATAGTTTCAGAATAACCCTCCACATTTTACGAAGTAGTTTCCATGTTAAAACTCACCTCTTTTCTTTTAATTACTATTCTTTAGGTTTAAATATTTTCCTTCATTGTTCTTATTAGTACCTCATATGTTCCAGGAAAGTGGGATCCTTCGGTCATAATTACTAAAAATTTATGTTAAGAATGGTGTCTGATATGAAAAATCAGTAGCATTGCACCTATTTATGTTTTAGTGAGCTGAAGGTGCATTTGTTCTGGGGTTGGAAAAATGATCTCTGAATGAACACAATATGAAAATAAAACACTGAATTGTGGAAAACTGTAAAGGCAACAAAAGGCAATGAAATATTTTGTCATGACATTTTTATTGAATTAGAACTGATCAAACAAAGATGGGTAGGTTTAAAAGGCTGCTTACTTGTGATGCTTTCCTATATTCTAAAACTCATGGAAGTTGAAATTTCAAGAAAAAAATAAAATTTGTAGAACCACTTACAGAAGCTTGAGTAAGGGCAGGATTACCAGTGCCATAATTGTTGACATTTAAAGACTTTTGATTTACCCTGGGATTTATGAATGCCTACAATAAGTGTACACCTTTCTGAGTGAAAAGAGAACACAAGCATAACTCACACCTTCTTCTTCCTAATTTTAGTTTTTCTGCTTATTTTATTGCAGACTTAAATATCAAGGGGGATTCATAAAGGGATTCACAAAGTGTAGACTACATGGAGACTTAGTGTAATCTTTCTGAGTGACTAGATAGCACAAAAATGCGGTAGGGATGCTCTTGGATACAGATTTTGTGCAGTAAATGTACACTTAGTGTAGGGGTTAATGAATCTAGCCCTGTCAGTCTTGCAATAAATGTTGTTACTTGAATGCATCAGTTTTGCGTTTAACCATACAGTCATAAATTGTATCAATGTCTACCTTTAAAACAAATGTAAAGCAGCTCCTAAGTGAAAGTATAAGACCCATAATAGAAGGTCCTGCAACTAACTTCTGTTGCTGTGAACAGTGCAGAATTAAAGAGAATGCTGAAATTTGCTGAAATGCAATTAAAGGATTTTTAAATAAGAGAGGAGGCTTTACCCCTGTATGGTGCAGACCCTACACCTCTATTAATTATATATTCTGACTCCAAGATCATTGTTTTTGCAGAATAAAGTAAATACTCAGAGATAATACCATTATAGATTTAATATATATGTCTTCCTTTTTACACATTTTGCCTCACAGTACAAAGGATTGCAACTGCATTCCTGATGACCACAGAAGGAGCACAATTTTTAAATTAATATTAATTTCACCTTCTCCCTATCCTTCCCCACCTAAAGACTACCCCATGGATCTGTTCTGGATTCCCATGTTTTTATGTTAACTCAGTGTTGCTTACCATTCTAGGTTTCTATGTGAAGATAGATGATCTGGTGGTATTTAACTATGACCACTCACCAGTAATCCCACAAACTACTATTGACATCACTTCAAAACACAATTACTTCCAAATAAAACAACTTAGTATCAGCTTTGTAGAAGTTACTATATGTTTCTGGCACCACACTTTTGCTTAAACATTGCCTAAGCTGCTGTTGCATCCTCTGAGAAAACACTGAAATGGCTTAAATATTAAAAATACCGTGGGCTACTGCTAGACCCCCATTTATCAACTCCCCCATTATATCAGCAAAATCAAGTACAAACTATCCTATCATTTATTCAGCAGCTGCTATGCCCCCCCCCACACACACAAGAGATAAAGCTGGCAATTGTGATTGGTTTTCTAATACCCAAACTGGAGCACATACTCATACATCCCAGCATTCCTCTGTGCCACTAAAACCTATTACCCGCAAGGCTTTGAGAACAAACTCTATTACTTTGCTTTAAAAGCTAAAGCACATTTGCACTGCAGTAACTCCCTGTCTCTGACTGATCTTCCCTTTTCCTTCTATCCTATTTGTACGTTCCTCTCAAGCAATTATTGTCCATGTCTTAAAAATTCTTTTGGTCTCTCCATAGTCAGATTAGGACATTAAGCTTGCTTTCCCCTTCTCTCTAGCAAAATTTACTCCCAGTATACAAAGTACAAACTGCCAGCAAAGCATTTTGTGCTAATGTGTCTATTGTTTCAAAAAACTTCTTATATCTCATAGTATAGAATCTGCATTTTATTTTCTTAGTGACCCTAAAACGGTTTTAAATCAAATCCAGCTAACAAAATGTTAATGTAGTTTTACTAAATTGGCACATACTGCTTGCTTGCTTGCTATGTTACTTACCTGGAATAGCCTGATCGCTAATACTACCAATATGTCTTGTTAGTTCACCTTGTCATTGAATGCTCTCACTTTAATGCATATTGCTATTATTTTTATGCTATTTTTGATCCCTCACAGATGCCCAGAAGATGCTCCCAGTCCTCTACTTAATTGCCTGGTCGACTGAACCCTTCCATCTTCCCCCTGGACTCACTCTGACCATGTTCAGGGCCAGCAGTAAGATTGAGGCATCCATTGGCAAGTGACATACTGCTGCCAAGGGAATGTATTTCCCCTTTTTCTTTGTCCCCTGAAAATGCTGATTAGACAATTGGGTTCATTGCTGAAAAGCCCTTCATTTACACAAAGGGCGGACATCAGCAGGACACCCCACCAACCCACATATATCTCTACTTTGTTGTTTCCCCTATCTCCACCAATGAAATAGAATTTCATGAGTTTGTCTGGAACACACACACCTCTTTGTCTCCACCAATAAAACTGAATTATGTGAATTTGCCTCAAACACACACACCTCACTTTTTCCACCTCATGATGGGCGTGCCCATCAACCCTGCCTGCACTGTCAATTGTCAAGCTACTAATCAAAGTCAGGTTACTGGGGCTGTAACCATGACATTGTCTCTCTGCACCACCAGTGCAGGCTTGCTTAGCATAATTAAGAGGTGCTCGGATGTATGATGAGCTCACAGGAATGGATTGTTTGTGTGAGCATACCTCTCAATCAGTTAGATCAAGAAATCTGGACAGAGCCATAAATAATGGGGGAAGGCAAAGCCCAAAAATAAGGACATTTTTTTTTTAAATATTGCTCTAACAAACTTAGAAAGTTGATAGAATAATATGTTTAGCAAGAAATTTCTGAAGGGTACAAAGTCCATCATTTTCATGCCAGTAATTTGCTACAAAACCACAACTCTATGAGAAATGAGCCAAAAATCTGAGGCAAAAATCTGGACATTTTGTGAAACTCTGGACAGTTATGAGGTATGTGCTCAAGTACTATTGCTGTGATCTTTTATGTATGCATTTGAGCAAACATTTAGTGCATAGGTGAATAAGGAGATTTATTTTGGGCAGCACTTTACAGACATTGCAGACCCTTATGACAGGTAAAGGATGTTTTGTCTTCTACTTTACCATTATACAATGAAGTTAACTGCTCTTCAGAAATGTGTGTACATACTTTTCAAACGCTGTACTGTTTTTATATTATCCATGTTCATTTTAAAACATATATTTTTTCTGAGCCTCTGCCATGGACTTGCACATTTTTTGTATTATTCTTTTTCCTGTTTTTTGTTTTACTCTCTTTTAATGCTCTCTTGCTAAGGGTTCAAAAAGGACTTCCTGCAAGGATACTCTGCTTACTTTGGTACTTGCTTAATTCTTACTAGTTATATCTCTATTTTCTTCAGTGGCACAAACAGAAAGCTAACCCAAACTGCTTAAAAATGAATGATTTGTTGAAAGAATACGTACAACATATTAAGAATTTGGATTATTTCAGAGTTACCACAAAAAAACAGTTTAAAATGTTTTGTTTACTTTATAATGCTCACTTTTAGGAGATATAGCACTAATCTATTTCTGCATTATCATTATTTTTTTTTTTACTTTTCTGTATTTAAATATCAAATAAACTTTATTGTGCAGCATTCATTGCTATGCTTTTTCCTTGGCTATAGTGCCCTCTACTGGAAGAGTTATGCATTAGCTGTGAGAACATTCCCAAGTTGCAGGCTCACACCATAACATTTACAGGTTCATTTTAGAGATCTTTGCTACTGTTCTTCCACAGACCATGATGATCCTACATGTTTTTGTGGATATATATATATATATATATATATATATATATATATATATATATATATATATATATTTGATGTCACAAGCTGAGTTAGGTTAATTTATATTAAAAAGTGCCATGTCCCTTTACTATAAGTTGCAATACTGAAGTCGGTCATTGTCCTTTTTACAGATTCAGTTGCTGACTGAACGTTCTGAAGCTATACGGGCAAAAATCTCTCGGATGGTTGCTGTGATGGTTCTCCTCTTCACAATCTGCTGGGGTCCTATTCAGCTCTACATCTTGTTCCAAGCCTTTGGGACAAGTTTTCAGAAGAATTACTACACGTATAAAGTGAAGATCTGGGCACACTGCATGTCATATACCAACTCCTCCGTCAACCCCATTGTCTACGCCTTCATGGGAGCTAACTTTCGTAAGGCATTTAAAAAAGTTTTCCCCTTTATCTTCAAGCAGCGTGTTGGCAACTTGACTGAAGCCAATGTACCGGCCAACACTGAGATGCATTTTGTCTCTTCATAAACTCCATTTAAGAAAACTAATCACCAAAAGAAAGTATCACTTGCTTCAGATAAAAGCTCACCTTCATTCTTAGCTGATATGAGAAGAACATAACTTGCTGATCTTGACATTACATAAACAAGCAAAGTGTAAACAGTACTGTTGAAATTTACTTTATGTGATAGTAGCCTCTCCCTAACCAGTAGTTTGAATAAATGTTATGTTTTTAAAGTTGTTTTGTTGCTGTTACATATTTGCACCTCATTTAACAGAAGGCAAAAAGGCAAAAGGCAAAAAAAAAAAAAGAATAAAATTAAGACAATGTGTAGAATGCAAAATATGCCATTTTAGAAGGAAAATGATTTCAGCTGCATAGTATGTGCAGAGGTTAAAATAATTGGCTATGCAATGAAGGTCTCTAATATATTTTATAGCAGCATTCAGGAGTAATTTTGTTTGTTAAAGAAACATTCATTGACAAGGACTAGACTCACCATGTAATACCATTTCTGAGGTGAGAAGGACTATAATTCTGTACACAAATTCTTTGCTTATTTTATTTATTTATACTTTGTTTACCAGATTAGTCCTACTAGAGTAGTAGCATCTTTTCAGGGGAGATCTGACATGGTATTTATACTACTAGGGGAAATTTGGCCAGGGCATCGGGGAAACTCCCCCTACTCTTTTTTGATTAGTGCCATGGGATCTTTTCTTCCACTTGAGCGACCACAAACTCAAGCAGATGGGGCTTCTGTTTAACATGTCATCCGAAGGATGGCACCGTAATAAGTGCATCACCCTCCCCATGCTACACTGCAGTGTCACATATTCAAGCTGCCCTCACCTCAGCAATTGATCAACCTGGTGTAGGAATAGAACCCACAGCCTTCTGCACCAAAGGCAAGTGTGCTACCGCTTGTACCACTGATGCTGACTTATGCAGGTAAGAAGATCTGGCTCAGTATTTTTACCTTCAGTATCTATTCTGAAGAATGAATAAATGGCAGGACTAAATGAATGATGTCCTGTGAGGAATTTATGTAACAGAAGGTGTTTGCAATGTTTAACTCAAAGTTTACAGAAGAGTAGGTCCTCATTTATATATATTGCCACTTTACACTTACTCTCCCTTGTCTGTCTTTCTTAAACAACCAATAGCCAGGAACCTCCACACCCAATCCCTCTTGTCACTGGCTCATAGTTTTATGATGTCAGCAATGTCCATCCTCCTCATTTGCATCAGTACTTACAGCTCTCCATCTTAACATTGCAGAATAATACCTCACAACTATGTTCCAATTCACACTTGTTTCCTTCTCTGCTATGTCCTTTTTACCGTTTGTCTGGTGCCTAAATATTTACCAACCTCTTATGTTTCTGACATTCTCTTTCCATCTTAGCTTAAAGGTACGGTCATTGAGCTGTACCTTCTCAACACAGCAATATGCATCACTGTCCCTTCAGGTTAAGATACAGCTTATTACTTACATACAGCCAGTTTCTCTGCCAGGTCTCCCCGTCTGTCCTACTACCCATCCCAAACTTTTCTCCCTTGCCCATCCTTTGTCCATTGCCCATTGCCCATTGCCACATCTAGTCAATACACTCCGTAATGCTCTCTTCTCTGTGTGCTAGCTGCTACTAGATGCAAAAGTTCCAAGAATACTAGCTCCAACCACCTCTCCTGGCACTTCTCTGTCACTTCCTTGGACCTGTCTGCTGCCACCTGTGTCCTTCGAATGATTACTGGTGCTTATAGCCACCACAACTTGTATCCCCCCAATGACAGTGGCAGTTTGTGACTTCACATACAAGTGTATGTGTGTGTATGGGAGGGAGGGTGAAGGAAACAACTGAATGGGTGGCGCAAATGAGAATAACATAGGGCTCTATTACAGCAGGTAAATGACCATTACCTGTGATTCAATAATAGCTGGGATCATTCACTTTCATCCACAGACTCAGGCTGTATATGCTCTGTGGACCATCATAAAGCTTTTTTACAACCTTTTGATCTAATGATGGCCTGAACAAAAAGTAATGAGTAAGGAAAAAATAATCTTATTTTTTTTAATATTCAAATGTAACAAAATAGTACTTCCCAAATAAACTGAGAAGAAAAATGCCTGCAAGGACATATGAATCCTATCTGGTAATAGTGCATGGAATTCTACTCCTCTGACAACAAAAACTGTGCACCCCTGCCATGTTAGACTGGGATAAAAGGAAAAGTAGAAATGAGCAGAGACATAAACACATGCATATATATGTATATGGAACCCCTACACAATGCTTACATTCCAGAATGCCGACAACCATGTGTTTTGAACATTCAGGATTGTGGACTCAGTCAAATGAACTTCAGTATTTTGAGCTTTCAGTCATGTGAAGTGGACCCATACATATATATATATATATATATATATATATATATATATATACACACACACACACACACACACACACACACACACACACACACACACACACACACTACTAATAGTCAAACCAGACAAATGTTGATGTGCTTAATGTCGACATGCTACTGTGCATACTCTAAGACTAGTCCTCTGAACATAAAAAGCACAAAAAGAGTATGTCTTGCAAGGACAAGCACCCCCTGCTAATTATGTAGACTAACTTTGAGATTGCATTGCCCCTGGGGTATATTCCCCTTCCCCAGAGATCATTGTTTATCGCACAGCTGTCCACCATATAAAATGTCGACCATAAGCAATTTTTAGCCATAATCGACCAGTCTAATAGAAAACATATATATGAACGTATGTATTTGATATATATATATATATATATATATATATATATATATATATATATATATATATATATATATATATGGGTCTACCTGATAACACAGACATGCCAAAACACCGACAACAAAATAACCGACACGAGAAAATCGAAAAAAAAAGAAAGTTCAAAAACACAAAACTTCACATGCCTGACAAACCACAATCCCGACAATCAACAAAACAAATACCTTTCCCGAAAAAAACACACACACAACACAAGCACACCAAAAACCTTACAAACCTACACTAAACCTTACATACACAACTATCAATGCACTAACCTTAACCCAAACCCTAACCCTAAGGTCCGTCACTATCGCACACTTACCTTACACGCACCCTAAGCTTAACTCACTTAATCTGCCCCCTAACCCTTAACTCTGTCACTATCTCACACTTACCTTACCCACACCCTAACTCACTTAATCTGCCTCTAACCCTTAACTCTGTCACTATCACACACTTACCCTCACCCTAACCCTAACTCACTTAACCCACCACTAAACCTAAAGTCTGTCACTATCACACACTTACCTGATCCACACCCTACCCTAACGTCCGTTACTATCACACACTTACCTTACCCACACCCTGACCCTAATGTCCATCCCTATTGCACACTTACCTTTACATGTCGGTGTTCTCAGCGTCAGGATTCTCAACTGTTGGTCTTCTCCGTTGTCGATCTTCCTGTGTCGGTGTTCTCGTCGGCGGCGTTTAGAGATTTTGGCATTTTCAGGTAGACCCATATATATATATATATATATATATATATATATATATATATATATATATATATATACATCTATATATGTAAGCTGCGTAGTTTTCATCATGAATAACATTTCTTTTGTTATATGTGTCCATATAAGGATTACATCAGAGCTTGGTTCAGCCTCAAAAATCTAAAGATAAATCCCATGACAAGATTGGTAAAATATTGAGGGGCTATTTTGAGCCTAAATCATTGATAGTTACAGAAATCTCTATTTTAGCTATTGCAAACAGAGGAATAATATGACAATGATATAATATGTTGCTGAACAAAATCAGTCTGCTTTGATTTGCAAATATGATTTAAATTTAGGTAAAACAACTAGAGCTAGATTCATGACAGGCATCTGCAGCAAAACTTCAGAAAAATACTTTCATAATGAATTGTAACATTTTCTAAGGCATTTAAGATTGCCTTAAGATGGAGATGACAAAGATATAGAACAGATGAGGAAGCATAAGTCGTATGCTGAAGCAGTTTATAAAGTCAAAATACAATAAAATGCTGCAAAAGGTAAAAAGTTCTTTACAGTGCAATAGAAATTATACAATAATGGCTCATTGCTAATCAAAAACTAGTACCCTGATTGGACACCCCAGTTGGTGAACCCACTATAAATTAAGCATATCCCAATAGCAAAAGGTCTGGTCACTTAACTATTGTTGAGCAGCCAAGCTTTCAATTAAGATATGCTAAAAGATGATTTTCAAATATTTTAAGACGGACGGAGCAAAATATGAAAAAAAAAATCAGGGCACTCTGCAAAAATATGGACAGTTTAAAGATACAATTCTGCTAATATCTAACATTGCAATGCTTTTCACCTTACCTCCCAGCTGTCCAGGCTTTAATAGAATGTCCCTTACTTTTCACATATGTTTTCCCTGTCCCTCATTGTTTCGCTAATGGTGCCACACTTTTCCAACATATAAAAGTTTTAAAAAAAAGACAGAGGCAATCCACATCATCTATGCCAGCTCTCCGGTACACGTACACATGTGCACTATATCAGTAAATCAGGAAACTGGTGGAAGAACACTAAAGTGCCATTATACAAAAGCATTATTTAGGGAAGGTAAGCAATTTATTTCTTAAATGTCATTGTATAATAGCAATAACCTACCCTTGGATGTGGGTATCACAGGATTTACCGATGGTAGGCTTTGTTTAATCACTTGGGATGTGCCCTCATGATTAAACCACACCAAACTCTGGGTAAATCCTGTGATACCCACATCCAGTCATGGGTTATTGCTAAAACTTACTCCACTAGTTTATAATTTTAAGGAGAAGAAAAGCTACAGCTGTGAAAGTATTGGGCATATAAAACAAGCATATTATGGTAAAAAAGTCACAAGACATGAATACAGAAAGATGAACAAACTGTTTTGGAAAAGCTTTCAGAAAGAGAAAACTGTTTTTGCATTTATTAGAAATGATAAAATCTCTGCATGGGACATTGGGCTAGATACAGATACTGCATTATCTATTTTACCTGTCTGAATGATTCATGCTTTTCTGTTACGGAACTCTTGCAAAGCACTAGTATCAAGTTTAAACAAGCAGTTGTAGGAGTTTCTGTATGTTAAAATGAAAGCTACAATATGTTATGAAAAGCAGAAAATAACGCTTTCTTTTATTTGTGGTAAAAGGTAAAATAACAGGTTTCTGCTGGTGGATTTGGCTTTAGAAATTAGTTAAAATGGAAGCAAATTAGGCCTATGAACTAAAATGTGGTGCTAGTTTAAATCAGTGCATGAATAGCTTCATTTGCAAGAATAAATGTTTTATGAAGAAACTGAATCACTGCATAGAGTTTTAAAGCTGCTACTTTGGTGAACTGGTATCCCATTAAAGTTTGGAAAAGTAGACTGCTACTATTTGCAGTTAAAGAAAGCAGGGCTAATGAACTTGAAATAATTGAAATGGAATATATTATTTGCTCTTAAAAATCATATTAATTGGCATCTCTAATAGCTCTAGGTGTAATAAGGAATAACTACATATGTGTTTGTGTTCATTATAAATAATAAATAGGTGTGATCTGTGATAAAGGGAGATACTGCCAGCACAGCTGTCTTTAATTTTGTAAATGATTGTTTGTCATTTGTGAATATCAACACGATTTATGTAGGATGCTTGTGTTGCAAATGTATTAGAACTGTATGTTATGTATATATCAAACTAGGTTTGTACAGACACGTGTGTTGAAAAGATATTTTATAAAGTGCTTGTGCTTAAAATGTAACCACAGCGTGCCCTACTGGAACAGAACAGAAATGTGCATGCATTATTTTAACCATTTAAATGTATATATTTTAACAGCTGAAACTGGAATACAGGAGGTTAACTTCAGAAAAATAGATGAAATTAAATTACTTTATGGCAGCAAGAGACACAGTGTCTATACTAGGGAGTTTTCTGTATTGTCTTTAAGGAGAAATAATCACTAGGCTTGAGATGTGGAGGGATGTAATTGTTTTATGACTTCCAGCATCTGCCAAAGATCTGAGGTCTATGTATTTTCACAGGTAGATGCTTAATACTGCTAGTTTCCAGTAGTGGGGGGTTCACCTGGGATAGTCAGATGACAAGAAATGATGTCATTCTGAAAGCTATCCCAGCAATAATATTTGAGATATTAATCTTAGAAGTCTCTGAGTGAGACACAGCATTCTGTATTCGGTCTTGGACCTGACAACTAGAAGAATCATTCACCACATCTGCCTTGCTCTGATGAAGTAAGTTACTAGGGAATAGTATAATTCTCTTAGATATTGTCAGGAATATAGCAAATCTTAGTTTATATATTTTTATTTATTTATTTGAGACTGTCCTGCAGTGTTGTTTTAAATATTTCCTGTGATCTTGACCTCTGATATCACTGTGAATATATACTGAGTATTTTCTTGTTCTTTTATTATTTATTATTAAATATATTTAAACCTTTCATTGTGGCTGATCTGTCTAGAGATATTTAAGTTTTGAGAGTTCTTGCATATTTATTTGGTAACACTGTGTGGGCCACTTCTAATAGCCTTGCTCTTGGTCAAACTACCATTTGTATTAATATTAATATTACACAGTAAGATTGGACACCCTTTGTTAAGGACCTTAAAGTAGCTGATAAGGAGTTGGGTGGTGGCAGTGATAACTACCTTATAGTCTGAGCAAAAGGGGGCATAGCTAGTAAACCTGTGCCAGCCTTTCCCAGGTGTGTGTGTGTGTGTGTGTGTGTGTGTGTGTGTGTGTGTGTGTGTGTGTGTGTGTGTGCAAATCAAACCTCAGAGTGTGTGTGTGTGTGTGTGTGTGTGTGTGTGTGTGTGTGTGTGTGTGTGTGTGTGTGTGTGTGTGTGTGTGTGTGTGTGTGTGTGTGTGTGTGTGTGTGTGTGAGCTACTTGGGCAGAGACATGAACCACTGGTTGGACAGAGAGTGTGCTGGAGGTTTTGGCTTGGCCACTCAGGTAACATCTCAACTTTATAGCTGTGCCAGTGTGGAGTCTTACTGGGGATCTGGAGAAAGTGGGAAAATCCAGCTCTGGACTGATTGTGGTCTCTCTGTGCTCTTAAGAGAAATTGTACTTGATGCAGAGAGCTGCATCTGGAAATACTGTGTTTGTACCTTTTATCCTTCCAGTGTACGTCCCCCACTGGTGGTAGTGGTGAGGATTGAGGCTCATTGATTACTGGTCCAGTGATGGGTCGTCATGTGGTCAGTGAGACATATCCTCTCCCTGAAATCTAAGAGATGATAGGTTTGTGGTGTGATAGAACTGTACTTTCTGACACAGATCTGGCTTTTACTAACCAACAAGTATCAGCCAATGATTTTAAAAATAATAATTGAAAGGCACAGAGGTTTGTCTGTATGTAACAAACTTCCATTTGTAGGGACATCTACATCATCTGTTTTTTAAAGGTTAATGTATAATATATTGAAGGACCTGAATATAGTTGGGCACTTGGATGACTTACTGATTACAGGGAAAAAAATGAAATGAGCATCTCAGTCACATTAATCTGCCAAAGGCCGCAAGACTAGTCTGGGAGTTAAAAATATCACAATGCAAGTTTAGACTACAGATTGAATATTTGGCACATGTTATGGTCTGAAAGGGCATATGTCTTTCTGGTGACAAGGGGAAAGCCATTAATGAGGTGCTGCAAACACTGGTTCACTCTTGTATGAAAGTTACAAATGTTTCTTGACAGAACCACGTATTGTGAGTAGTTCATACCTAACCAACAGTGTTAACATTATACGGGAGGTGACTAAAAGTCAATGTGTTATGACAGTGGAACTGACTTGTGCAAAATACTTTTGGAAAATGCAAAGAAATGTTGACTTGTAATTAGATGTTAGCACATTGTGATAAAGCGTTAGCAATTTTGTTTAACTCATTCACTCCAATGGAGCTCAAGAAGTTTGCACTGTAACTTCCAATGGGCGGAGCCTAAGCCTTTTGACAAAATCAAATTACGTCCTCACATTTCAAACAAGTATAAAAGGCAAACTCTACAGCGCAAATTATTTTTATAGTGGCAGTACTCTTTAGGTTTTGGGTCTTAAACTGAATTTTGTAAGTCACAGTAAACACAGTAACTATTACATTTGTTATACATTGTAAACAACTTAAAATATCTCAGGAACAACTCAAGTTACACACATACTGTCAGCAGCATTTTATTCATCTAGCTGAGAGCTTTCCTATGAGGCTAAGGAGTTCTGTCTGTGTTACTTGGTTGTTGAGATATTTAGAAAAGCATAAAAAGCACCATGTTCAATCATAGCCTTGCATCAGGCTTTGTGCCCACTGAATGGCACACAGCAACAGTTATCCCACTCCACAAAGGGGGAGCCACCACTGATCCCGGGAACTATCGACGTATTAGTCTGATGAGCCTGGTCTGCAAGGCCATGGAATGTATCATCATGGAACTCATAAACAAAGACATTGGTAACCTCCAAACTCTGGATCCCACCCAGTTCGGGTTTGTGAAAGGCAGATCATGCCTCCTGAACCTGATCAACTTCTTTGAGGCAGTCACCAAAGCCATACATGAGGGTAAGGTGGTTCACACAGCCTATCTTGACCTCGCCAAGGCTTTCGACACCATCCCTCATTCTGGAATTATAGCTAAACTCAATAAACTAGGCATAAATCCCTACGTCACAAGATGGGTTGCCAACTGGCTCACTGATAGAACCCACACTGTAAAAGTTGCAGACTCCAAATCTGACCTCAAACCAGTGACAAGTGGAGTACCACAGGGTTCCATCCTGGGACCGCTCCTGTTTGGTATCTACTTCTCTGAAGTACAGGCTAACACAGAAGGCCTCTGGCTAATGAAGTTTGCAGATGACTGCAAACTAAGAGCCATAGTCAAGTCCTCAAATGATGTGAACATCCTACAGAAGGGCCTCTCTGAGACAGATGCCTAGTGTCAGAGCCATGGCCTCAAGCTCAATGCCAAAAAGTGCAGTGTCATCCCCTTTGGTAAAAACTCTGTACCCATGAACTACCACATAGGCAGCAATCTACTTAACACCAAATGCATGATAAGAGACCTTGGGACCCAGGTGGACAGTAGTCTCTCCTTTGATAGTCACATCGTCACAGTAGTCAGGAAGTCCTTCTACGTGGCACACCTCATCATAAAAGGGTTCTCATCCAGGAATAAAGAGGTCATCGTTCCCCTCTACTCAACACCCGTTATAGAGTACAATGCCCCTTTTGGAATGTACCTCACAAGACATCTGCAGCAGCTGGAAAGGCCACAGAAGTACCTCACAAAGAGGATTACTGGACTCAAACAAATGCCCTACACTGACCATCTCAAAAAACTCAAGCTTTACTCCGTAGCATATCGCCTACTCCGAGGTGATCTCTGCCTAACATATAAAGCTGTGTCAAACCCAGAGATGTTGGACATGCTACACCTAAAGAAATCCCAATCCCTCCGAACTACATGCTCTAGGGACCTAAACCTTGTCACCACAATAAACAGGACATGCTGGAGGGATAGATTCCTATCCCAGAAACTTCCCATACTCTGGAACAGGCTACCCATCTATGTCAAAGTTCTTCATTAGCACTCTTAAAGAAAAATCTTGATGAGTGGATTGGAAATAGGAAATACACCCCGGGGAATCACTTCTGTGTCTCTGCTCAACAGTGGCACAGGAAAATAACTTTCTTGGGTGGCGTAAGCCAGGGAACCTCGTTGGCTAGGCTTACATAGGCCCTTGGGCCGATAGCCTAGTACCTACCTATGAACCTATGAACCTATAATTGTATCTATATAAATTAATATCATAAAAAGCAATAGTTCGTATGTATTTACTTGCACTAGAAAGAGGTCAAATATTAATGCAGATGAGATTGGCATTGTGTAAGCTTTATGATGAAATCTTTTAAAACCTTGTACATAGCATGGTTTTGGAATTATTGATGCAAATATGAATAAGCAATATTTAACGCCTAGAGGCGTCAATAGGACTTAACTGCAGATGCACCTGGAGGCGTCAACCGGATGTAATGAGCTAATGTGCCTCAGCCTATGGTGTAAGTGCAGTGATTTGACAAGTTACGCCTTCAGTAGATGAAAGACAAATTATATACATCTCAAAGTTGCTTCATCCTGCTGAAAGGACGCGCCCTGATATCCAGAAAGAAGCACTTGATTTAACTTTTTGACTAAATGAATTAAATATCACTTGAATGGAAAATTCAAGTTTGTTACTGACCATGAGCCTCGATTAACAATGGCTGCAACAAGAATTGAGAGATTGGTTGCAATATTGCCAGCTTATAACTATTCAATAGATTACAGTTTCCAACAGTTGTGATAGTACAGATGGCCTGCTTAGAGATGCATTACCTGAACCTTTAGATAAGACTACAACATGAGTTAGTGTGCCTCAATTATTTAACTAAGGTGACTTTTCAGGTATTGCTTTTAAAGCACATCAATCAAGAAATGGCCCAAAAATGTCATGAGTGCTAAGTTTTGAGGTGGAATGCTGGCTGACCACAGCTACAGTAAATACTGATGAGAATTTTAATTTTTTTTTTAAAGAAGATATGAACTGTTTTTTGGAAATAGTTGTATTTTATGGAGCACTTTAATAGTTCCTAACAAGTTGAGAAAAGCTCTACTGGAAGAATCCCATCTAGGCTATTCACTTTCTAAAAGGTTTTCTAGTAGCCAAAGCAAGGCAACAAGATTGATAATATGTGTAAAGCTTGTACACAATACCAACCAGAGCACAAAATTCACACACAGGGATTATTATATCATTGGGAATTTCTATGTGGTTGTTGGAAAAGATTATGCACTGATGTTGGAGTACCATTTATGTATTGTGACAATGGTCAATGCACATTTGAAATGCATGCACATTTTTGTAAGCCAGAAATCATATCTCAGGCTGTCATTAGTCACTTGAGAAAGATTGCTCATTGTTTATATCCAAATACTTTCTTTGAGGACAGAACATAATTTATGGCAGAAGAATTTTGTCACTTTGCTAAGCAAAATGGAATAAGTTATTCTATGACTGCACCGGGGTATTTAGCATCAAATTGGTTAGCAGAAAGATTTGTACAAATTTTCATTAAGTATATAAATAAATTGCCAAATACCATGTTGTAAACCAAATATAAAATGTTGCTTTCTGTCTTGTTGTATAGGACAACTCTGAATTGCACTACACGACAGATATCTGCATTTTGAGTTGGTCTATATCATATGAGCAAATCGCACAAATTGCAAACGCTCATAATATCGAACGTACTGGACCTCAAACTCCCTATTGTGGGGGGGGGGTGCCCCCCCACACACTCCCACTAAATATATACTCCAACTCCGAGATCGCACTACAGTGAGAAAAGGGCAAATATCCCATTCTTCACTGCACCACAATCTCAGAAAAAGCACTTTGAGGTCTGGTACGTTTGATATTATGAGCGTTCGCAATTTGTGCGATTCAGTCATATGATATAGACCCATTTTGAGTAGATATTGCAGGGCAAAATTAGAATTGATGAAACTGAAACTGAGTAGAACTGTAATTGTTAAAATTTCAGGATAACAAACATAGGAGTGACAGAATTTTCAATGAAGAAGGCTCTCTGTATGTCCAGGATACATCTGGGGAAGATCCAAAGTGGGTTCTAGGAATTATCATGGAAATGATCCAGAGATTTCCTACAGGTGTCATTCTTATCGAGTATCATTCATTACATCACCAGCCCACTAAATCGACATACATGAGATCAATCACAAATTAAATAACAGGGTGAGTCCCCCACACCCCCTGCTAATTATATGTACCAACTCCAGGATTATGAAACAGTGAGGGAATATCAAAAGCCCACTCTCCACTGTGTAGCAATCCCTCCAAGCAAATGCTGGCATCCTGCGATGAAGTGGCATTTTGATTAAAGAAGCTTCCTTTCAAAACATCACTGTAATGAACGTGTGATAAAACACACAGAAAACTTCTGATTATATAAGACCTGTGTCTGCTATGGCTAAAGCCACTCACTCTTGTAATAAAGTGAATCCAGATACTAGAAATTTGGGGAGAGATTGTATTAACAAGATACATGTTATTTCTTTTTTTACTCAAATTTTTTTATTTTCATAAACAAATACATTAGTTGAAACTATTACATCATAATTTAAAACACTACTATGTAAATAACTATATATAATATTAACATAAGGCCTGAAGGATAAACAATGAAAGAAACTAGTATGATTCATTATACATAGGTTTTACAGACAAACATTAATAACTGATCAATTATCAGAGAGATCATTTACAATTTGTTAGGAATAGGTATATATTATGAGATGTAATCTGCTTCAAATGGTTCTGAGAAGAAGTCTTTAGTGTATTTGTGTTATTGGTTGAAATTATCAGAGAGAGATTGAGTTCATTTGCAAAGTATCAGTGAGGCATAGGATCTTCCTCCAAGGATTATTAACTAATGGCTTGGGATAAATTCTGAGTTGTTTGGCCTTGATCTGTTTCAGGAGGGATGAAAAGTCTTCAGTGGAAGGTGCAATACTGGAGTTCCTAGTTATACATTTTCTAGCAATCACTAGTATTGTCCATAATAGATACAAATTGCTTTTCTTCAGATAAGCCCCTTCATTCACATTTAATAGAATTAGACCTTTAGATAGTGTAAATGAATCTGTAAATTTAGCTTGCAAGAAATCGTCAATATCCCTGCACATTTTTTTTATAGCAACATACTCATAAGAGATATGTACCCAGTTAGCTTTAGATATCTGTGAACATCTCCAACAAGAAACATTTATTTATTTATTTATTTATTTATTTACATTTGTTTACCGGGCAGTGTCTCACTAGGCCAGTGGCCCGTTTTCAGTGGAGATCCTGGGAGAAAAGCTCCCAGACAAACAAAAACATAGCAAATTAAAAGATAAGTTACAAACATAAAAGAGGTAAAATACACTATCTGTGTCCAGGTAAGTGAGGTAAAATGTACAAATTGAAGAGGTAAAATACAATTTTGGAGTAAAGATAGGTGATGTGAAAAATATATACAAGAATAACAAAACTGTTAACAAAACATTTCTAGAGGTACTAAAACTGGCTAATTTATCAGGTGTTAAAAAGGCTGTATGTAGAACTTTCCAGGTATATATACTGCAGTATTGTGAGTAAGATGTTACCAGAGAGGAAAGATGTATGTTATTTTTGACACATTCCCTAACTCTGCACAAGCAGATATTGTGAAAAGCAGTTAGTCTGATGTAACAGTGAGACAAGAACCAGTGCCAGCACAAAGAAAATCATAAAATGATTAGAAAACCACTTCAGCATCTGATATACTGCTTAGTGATGTTATTACCACTGGTTCTGGACTTGAATATGAATGGGACTGGTTGTGCCCACTACTGAATAAGGTACCTCATACAAAAAAATGCATCTGTGGACAGTGAAATATCATCTCAGTAAAATGAATGAGCATAATCTGAAAAATAGGTGGCTGTTGTGTCTTTCGGCTTTTCCCGGTTAGGGGTCGCCACAGCAGAACACTGGTCCGCTAATGATTGGCAGTAGATTTTTACATGCCGAGTTGCCAGCCCTGATGTACAACCTTCAACAAAGGTACTCCCATTCATACATGTTTCCACACAGAAGACGCTCTAGCTGAGAATCGAACAGGACAAAGTCGTACTGTGAGGCGACAACGCTATAATGTGGTAAATTGTGCAGTGCACATAGCTTCATAAAAATCAGCCTGTGTGCTCCTACATAAGCTGTCTGTCAATATATATGATATCAGTCTGTACTGAATGTACCAGTACTCTTGGTTTTCATATGAGGTTCTTTAGAATATACTGAATAGTGAAAAATGCTTGCCAAATTGGAAAGGAAAAAGAAACAGATAAAGTTCACCAGGGAAGTACAAGAAAAGCATAATGGAAAAAGAAAAGAGGTGTAAGGACTTCAGAGGAGGAGAAAGGATCACTAATTGAAGGGGATTGCAGAGGCTAGAGAGAGGATAGTAAAATGTATCAAGAAGACAAAGTAAACATGGAGAAAAGAGCACAAAATGACATTAGGAAAGGGAAGAAGGCCTTCTTCAAACTAGTAATAGCATAGATGGCACATGTGAGGCGACAACGCTACCGCAGCACCACCACCGCTGCTAGATCAGGGATTAACAGATGAAAACAAATTTCAGGAAGTTCCTTTGCTCTTTCCCTAATATTTCCAGCAGTAAAGACTACAAAAATGTTATTTGAGTCATATTAGAAATAAAGATAAACAATTAAAAGGAAAGTGCAATGATGCAGTTCTTTTCTGGATAAATGTAGATTCTTTATTTCAAGAGATGAGTGTGCCTGTACTGTAAGAAAACTTCTTCAGATCTATGTTCAGTATCAGAATTTCACTGGATTTATATATTCTTACAAACAATGAAAAGAAACCAACACAAAAGGAAACCAGCCTAGCACTTACCTATGAACTTACAAAACTATAATGTTAACACAAAATTATTGAAATCATTCAATTCAAAATGCTAATACACATGTGCCATGCATCACTTTTGGGGCTTGCAAAAACTTAACAACAAAAGGCAAAAGAAAACATCTGCTAATTATATATTCTAACTCTGAGATCGCACAGTTCTCAGGGAAGGGGCAAATTCCCCAACATCGAGAATTGTCTGATCTGCTACTTTTGACCACAGGTGTTGACTATCTGTTTAGTCGACCAAATTGTGTCAATTAAACAAAAGTCAATCAAAGCACTATTTGATAAAAGGTAGTGATTTATATATTTATATCTATCTATATCCATCTGTCTATCTATCTATACACACACACACACACACACACACACACACACACACACACACACACACACACACACACACACACACACACACACACGCACCACCACCGCTGCTAGATCAGGGATTAACAAATGAAAACAAATTTCAGGAGGTTCCTTTGCACTTTCCCTAATATTTTCAGCAGTAAAGACTACAAAAATGTTACTTGAGTCATATTAGAAATAAAGATAAACAATTAAAAGGAAAGTGCAATGATGCAGTTTTTTTCTGGATAAATGTAGATTCTTTATTTCAAGAGATGAGTGTGCCTGTACTGTAAGAAAACATCTTCAGATCTATGTTCAGTATCAGAATTTCACTGGATTTATATATTCTTACAAACAATGAAAAGAAACCAACACAAAAGGAAACCAGCCTAGCACTTACCTATGAACTTACAAAACTATAATGTTAACACAAAATTATTGAAATCATTCAATTCAAAATGCTAATACACATGTGCCATGCATCACTTTTGGGGCTTGCAAAAACTTAACAACAAAAGGCAAAAGAAAACATCTGCTAATTATATATTCTAACTCTGAGATCGCACAGTTCTCAGGGAAGGCAAATTCCAACATCGAGAATTGTCTGATTTTGACCACAGGTGTTGACTATCTGTTTAGTCGACCAAATTGTGTCAATTAAACAGAAGTCAGTCAAAGCACTATTTGATAAAAGGTAGTGATTTATATATTTATATCTATCTATATCTATCTGTCTATCTATCTATACACACACACACACACACACACACACACACACACACACACACACACACACACACACACACACACACACACACACACACATATACACATGTGTGTGTGTATATATATATATATATATATATATATATATATATATATATATATATATGTATAGGTTCATAGGCAGGTACTAGGCTATCGGCCCTAGGGCCTATACAAGCCCAGCCAAAAAGGTACCCTGGCTTTTGCCACCCAAGAAAATTATTTTCCTGTGCCACTGTCGAGTAGAGCCACAGAAGTGATTCCTGGGGTGAATTTCCTATTTCCCATCCAGTCATCAAGATTTTTCTTCAAGACTGCTAATGAGGAGCTTTGTTTGATATAGATAGGTAGTTATTCCAGAGTATGGGAAGTCTCTGGGACAGGAATCTATCCCTCTGGCATGTTCTGTTTATTGTGGTGACAAGGTTTAGGTCCCTAGAGTGTGTAGCTTGGAGGGATTGGGATTTCTTTAAGTGGACCATGTCCAGCAGCTCTGGGTATGACATAGCTTTGTATGTTAGGCAGAGATCACCTCTGAGTAGGCAATATGCGACGGAGTAAAGCTGGAGTTTTTTGAGATGGTCTGCGTAGGGCATCTGTTTGAGAGCGGTAATCTTCTTTGTGAGGAGTTTCTGCAGCCTTTCCAGTTGTTGTAGATGTCTTGTGAGGTACATACCAAAAGGGGCATTGTACTCTATAATGGGGCTAATGAGTGATGAGTAGAGGGGAACAATGACCTCTTTTCTTTTGGATGAGAAACCTTTTGTGATGAGGTGTGCCACATAGAAGGATTTCCTGACTACTGTGGCGATGTGATTATCAAAGGAGAGACTACTGTCCACCTGTGTCCCAAGGTCTCCTATCACACTTTCAGTGTTAAGTTGACTACCGCCTATGTTGTAGTTCATGGGTACAGAGTTTTTACCAAAGGGGATGACAATGCACTTTTTGGCATTGAGATTGAGGCCATGGCTTTGACACCAGGCATCTGTCTCAGTGAGGCCCTTTTGTAAGATGTCCACATCATTAAGAGTTTCGATTATGGTTCCTAGTTTGCAGTCATCTGTGACCTTCATTAGCCAAAGACCTTCTGTGTTAGCATGTACTTCAGAGAAATAGATACCAAACAGGAGAGGACCCAGGACTGAACCCTGTGGTACTCCACTTGTCACTGGTCTGAAGTCAGATTTGGAGTCTGTTACTTTCACAATGTGGTTTCTGTCAGTGAGACAGTTGGCAACTCATCTTGTGACATAGGGATTTATACCTAATTTAATGAGTTCATCTATAATTCCAGAGTGGGGGATGGTGTTGAAAGCCTTGGCAAGATCTAGATAGGCTGTGTGAACCACCTTACCCTGGTCTATGGCTTTGGTGACTGCTTCAAAGAAGTCTATCAGGTATAGGAGACATGATCTGCCTTTTACAAACCCAAACTGGGTGGGGTCCAGAGTTTGGAGATTACCAGTGTTTTTGTTTATAAGTTCCATGATGATACGTTCCATGGCTTTACAGACCAGGCTTGTCAGGCTAATGGGGTGGTAGTTCCTGGGGTCCATGGTGGCTCCCCCCTTGTGAAGTGGGATAACCATCACTGTGCGCCATTCAGCGGGCACAAAGCCTGAGGTGAGGCTATGATTGAACATGGTACTTAGGTGGGGTGCCAGTTCGTTCTGTAGTTCATGTAGAACACAGCCTGGAATGTTATCTGGTCCCATGAATGCTGTGTTCTTGGCTTTGGAGAGTGTGGTTTTTACCTGTGCAGCTGTGATTACAAGAACTTTGCATTCTTGCAGTATAGAGATGGGCCTTTTAGGGGGAGAGAGGGGGTAAAGTTAGCACTGAACCTATTTGCCAGGATGTTGGCAATATCAGACGGGTCTGTATATTTAGTGCCATTGTGCTGTAACTCAGAGCAGATCTGAGTGTTGCCATTGAGATTCTTGACATAGCTATAGAATGCTTTGTGGTTGTCTTTAGAATCAGTGGTGATTTTGTTTTCATAACTAACTTTGGTGGATTTTATCAGGGATCGCAGCTTCTTACTGAGGCTGACCTGGGATCTCCTCCACTCATGGGATTTTACTCTCTTTTGCAACAGTTTCTTCCTTCTGTTGTATAATTTGTTTATGGCAGGGCACCACCAGATTGGCTTCCTTTTTTTGGAGAATAGCGGTCTTGGTTCTGTTTGGGATAGCATGATCCATGCACTCGTGTAAGTGCTTATAAAGTGTAATTGTGTAGGATTCAGTAGTCATAACTGCATTGTCCATCTGCATGGGTGTCATGAAGTTCACCACTTCTATCTTAAGAAGCATGACGTTGGCTTTGGAGAAATGTTCTACCATGGTTTCCTTAATGGGGGGGGGGTGAGGGCAGGATGTGGATATCTAGGGTGACTAGCTTATGGTCAGATCAGACCAATGAGGCACTGACTTTAGGTGAGGAACACCGGCCACTCATGTTAGCAATGACTAGATCTAGAATATTGTTGCCCCTGGTGGAGGTGTGGATACGTTGATCCAGGGGATTGGAGTTTATGAATTCCAGAAAATGTTGAGTGAAGGAGTTGGTACATGAGTAGTTTTCCCAGTTAATGGTGAAGTAGTTGAAATCGCCCATTATTGGGGTGTTTGGTTGAACCCTAATATTTTCCAGTACATCAAGAAAAGAGGAGTAGGAATCCTAGGGCATGGTGGGGGATCTGTAGCAAGCTACAATTTGGATTGCAGTTTTGCCCAGATTTAGTTGCACTTGGATAACCTCAGATGCTTTATGCTGAGCAACTAGCCTGGAGGTGTGGATATCCTTAATGAATATGGACACACCTCCGCTTTTGGTGTTCCGGTCCAGGTTACATGGCCGAAAAGTGTGGTATGAGTTATAGCCTGGTAGTGCAGGGGTGCTCTCTGGAGCCTTGAACCAGGTCTCAGTCACTGCACAGATATCAATGTTCTCCATTTTAAGGAGTGCCTCAAGTGAGTGCATTTTGAGATTGAGACTTCTAACATTTAATACCATCACTCTCAGTTTTTGCTTGCCTGTTCCTGTTACGGTGGTGAATTTGTCATTTGAACCTTGCCTAAAAAAGGCACTATAGGGGCGGCAAGAACCTTAGCCAGTATCCGGAATCCTAGGGGTGACAGGTGCAGGCCATCTCTGGGAAAGCATTGTGGTCTGTCGACCATGTCATCCCAGACACTCAGATACTGGATCCCTTTAGAATGACAACAGAAGCTTAGCCAATTGTTGAAGTCAATCATTTTGTCCTTGTACTACGGTATCATTCTGGGTGATGGCAGAATGCTACTCAGGGCTAGGGTCATACCTGCCTATAGATATATATATATATATATATATATATATATATATATATATATATATATATATATATATATATATATATATATATATATATATATATACACACACACACATATATACTGCAGTGGTGGTGCTGTGGTAGCGTTGTCGCCTCACAGTTAGACGTTGCCTGTTCGATTCTCAGTTAGAGCGTCTTCTGTGTGGCGATATGCATGAATGGGTGTTCCTTCGTTGAAGGTTGTGCGTTAGGCCTGGCAAACCAGCACGTAAAACTCTACTGCCAATCATTAGCGGACCGGAGTTCTGCTGTGGTGACCCCTAACCGTGAAAAAGCCGAAAGACACAAACAAACAATATATATATATATATATATATATATATATATATATATATATATATATATATATACACACGTGTGTGTGTGTGTGTGTGTGTGTGTGTCATACACATAATCAAACATTCAAAATCTCAACGGTAAAAATGACAATCTAAAAAGATTAAAACTCAACATTTTTTGCTCTTCATTCTGACAGCCGTCCCACTGCACTGTGTCCTTGCTAGGTCATCCTGGACTCCAGTCTACTCCCGGTACAATACTCATAGAGTTTGCCATGGTTGACAAGGAAATTAAGGACACATTGGGGGGGGGGGTCATGCTGTTATCCATCCATCCAGGGGTTTTTTGCTTTTTGGCCTACCCATGTTGCCCCCCACTTTGTGGATCTGAGGGGTGGGCTTGCATATTGCAGCTTATCCATGTCTCCACCCTAGTCTCTTCTTCTAGGCACATCTACCAGAGCGCCATCTCCAGCCGCCACCAGGGATCAAAACAGGAGATACCCACAGGGCCAACCACCCACCATGGGATGGTAACTCCTATTCCTCCCTGCCACTCTATCAGTCCCCCAACCACCTAATCAAATACAGGTCAGCTGGGCCATAGTCAGGTGTGTATGCCTCTACACCACAGTAGTGGCTGCAAAACTCAAAATATCTAAAAAAAGTCCACTAAAAATAAAACCTATTATTTTGCCTCCGTCCACCCCTCAAGTGACAGGCTGTACCCCACACCTCTTGCTAGCTATATTTACCAAGTCTGAGATACACAACAACAGAGAAAGGGCAAATTCCCATTCCCCAGTCATGCACAAAGTAATGCCAACTCAGTGCAATCAACTGTCTAGTTGAAAAAATGTGTGATATTTAAAACTTTCATGTAACTAAAGTCTTTCCATACACAAATATATATATATATATATATATATATATATATATATATATATATATAATGAATCCAGTACCTAAAGAGCTTCTATTTAAAAAAAAAAAAAAAAAAGGTGTTCCTCTCTTGAGTCCTCTGGTTCTTGTTGTTGTATCTTTCGGCTTTTCCCGGTTAAGGGTCGCCACAGTGGATTATGTGCTAATGATTGGCAGTAGATTTTTACGTACCGAGTTGCCAGCCCTGACGCACAACCTTCAACGAAGTTACGTCCATTCACACATGTCTCCACACAGAAGACGCTTTAGCTGAGAATCGAACACGACAATGTCTTACTGTGAGGCGACAACACTACCGCAGTACCACCACCGCAGTCTTATGATTTTTAAAGGGCAGTGTGATGATCTTTAATGATCAAAGACAGAGTTATGCGCACAGTTTACGCAGTTTTTTTCTTGTTTCCTGTCTGAAATTACATTTTGAGATGAAAATGTGCAAGGGCACTGTAGACATTTATGAGTTAAGTCACCATAAATTACTTTAATAAATCTCTGTGGAAAATGTTCAGCAAATTATATGCAGTTCTATAAGTTTGGCAACTTATAATATTTCTATAAAAAAAAAGAGTACTCATCACTGTGGTCAACATAATGAAGTATGAAGTACTGTTGTGCAATCCCGTCTGAAAACGTATTTTCATCATACCTTTCAACATCTTGGCACAAGAAATGTGGACAGAGCCTGAAATAATGGGGGTACAAAGACCCCAAAATTGGAACAGATTTCAAATATTGCTCTCATAAACTTAGAAAGTTACGATCCACATTGTAAAAACTGTTTTATTGTAATAAAATACAAAAAATGTTGAGCGCTTTCATCTAACAATTATAGATTTCATCAGAACAATTAACAAAATGTCACCACCTGATCAATTAGTGTTCAATTAAAATTTAAAAATATATATGCTCAGGTGGTAACATTTTGGCGTTTTTTTAACTATTTAAAGTTTGGCCATTGAGCTGTTAATTGTTCTGATGAAATCTATAATTGTTAGATGAAAGCTTACAATAAAACAGTTTCATTCTGAGGAATACATTTTTGGTTTGTGCACATTTCCTGAGTTGGTTTCCCTAGAAGCTTTTCGTTGGTAAACTTAGAAAGTTGCTGGAAAACAAGATTTATGTTAGCATGGATTTTTGAACAATATGAAGCCTGAAACTCAAATGTATATCATTAGTTAATGACTTCACTCCTTAGTGATTTACCAGAAAATCACACATTTTCTGAGGAACAGGCTAAAAATAGGAGGGAAAAATCAGGACATTCTGCACAAATCTGGACATTTGAGAAATATGGTTTTCATGGTCGCCATGTGAAATGGTGTTTTCTAAAAACTAGTCGGTAAACAGTGACATATTACTAGATTCTACAATGAAAATGTGGGTTCAAAATGTTAAGAAATTAATTTATTTTCATTTCTGCAAACTCCCATTAGGAATGATAGAAAAAAGTTTGGAGTTTTTTTTCAATAATCAGCCAGCTGCCAAGGGGGGAATGAGGGTCTTCAATGCACCAAAGAGGGCTGTGTTGTGGGACTGTAGAAAGTATGTTTGGGATCTTCACTCAGAGGGTTGGGGAGGATGGTCCATTTTCAGAAAAACAAAAATGTGAGAACCATTTGGACCCAGAGCATGTACCATTTGGCTATGTTGAGCATTCCTAGGCATGCTCCTACATCCTCATCTGAAGTGGGATATCTGCTAATTGAAGTTCTCACACATTATAAAACGCAGTGTGATTCAAAAAAAAAAAAAAACAATGAATGTGATACTTACTGTTGCACCTTTCAAATATTGTATATGGGGGCTTTGGCCAAATGTCCATGTTGTGGGCGATGCACATCTACATCTGTGCTACGTCCTTACTTACTCTTGAGATTGCTATACTATTAGAAAAGGGCATACACCACAACCCCAGATGAGTATATACTTATTTTTGCCTTTGTAATGCCAGGGTAGAACAAAATCACCATGTGCTTTTTACATTCTCAGCCCATGGGCACTGTGTAGTTAAGTGACTTGCATAGCAGTTAAATGGAGGTACAGGAATTCGAGTGCTGCCCCACCGTAAGCAGCTGGTTAACCGGAAACAGCCTTAATCATCTCTGTCTGACAAATGTCCTTTTAATTCACGGTTGTAGCTCCCACATACTGGGTATGGTAACAATATTCCTTCCACATTTAACAGGTTACCCACTATAAACAGAATTACGTTGGCTGGGAGAGAAATGTTGCAGTTGGTAGACAGTGCGGATGTGAACAAGGACAATTGTTCAGGTTATCTGTTGATTGTTGTTGGTGTAACTGTAGTAGGTAGAAATGGAATTTTCTTTAGTTAACTGTAGCTCTGATTCCCACTTCAGCACTCCAGTTCTGCCAATCATTTTTATCACTAGTCACTGAAGAGATGTGATGCAGTTATCTGGAGTGGACTTCTGAACAAATGACAACACACTGCAGTCATTATGGGTGACGCGGTTTAACAGTTTAGTATTAATTGCACTATGCAGATTGTCATCCTGACATAAAAGCACTAAACTGACACCAATGCTGCAAAACATTACAGTCAATAGAACAGGGTTTTGAACTAAACCTTGTACTGGAAAACTGCATATTTAAGGCAGTAATCATCCAAAAAAAAAAAAAAAATCATACAGCTGTGTGTTATTTGAGTAATACTACCACCTGCTGGTAAAGTAGAAGTATTGCCATGCTGAAAAAAAATCAAGCTTGTGATTGCTATAAATTGAAAGGCACTCCACTCCGATTGCTGTGCATAGGAACATACTAATAAAATTGCTATGCATGTTTTGCATTATGAATGCCTATTTTTTTCTTTTAGCATCTGCTATGAGTTCAGGTTAAAAATGCATAAATGCATATGTTTGCCTTCCTGCCTTATATTTATAAAGAGCACAGCTATCATGAGTGTTTCATTCTACCTCCTGTTAATGGAAACGCAATTTATCATAAAGATTATGTTTCACTTCACAAGACATAACAGAAGTGTTTTTTATCAAGCTAAAGTTTAGTATTCATTTATTTTGGTTCCATACCTAGTACTTGCCCTCCAGCTTTTAGGCCAGAAGTACAGCTATCACCTTTTCTAATAAACATTTCAAATGAGACATGTAAAAGTTAAATTGACAATCACAAATTGTGCATTAATGCACCCCAACCATTCTTAATGAATTTAATAATTCTATCTCCCCCTTCTGCCCATATTGTGAACACCAAAGAGCTCATCTCCTACACATATTTTGGAGTTGTAAATGCATTTATAAGCTCTGGTGCTCCTTAAGAGTTAGTTTACAAACAACAGGATATGAGAAGTCCACCCTTTCCTGTGGATTTATTATACTGCGTACCCCCCCCTGCTGGTTTGACAAAATTACAAACCCACATTCTAATAACTCTTTTCTCTCTAATTAAACTTCATATCACTATTAATTGGACAGACAGATCACTACTCACTTGGAAAGGGCTTAAACAAATGGCAATCAAATACTTGACAGCTTATAAGCTCTTAAATTCTAACCAAAAGACAAATCCACATTTCATTGAATTTTGTAGTATTTTATTTGATCGTATTTTACAATACATTTTATAATTTTTATTATTCGAGGGAACTGACAGGTTTTGACACAATTACTTGTATGCTCTTCCTTCTGCTTCCTATCCTCCCTCTGTTAGAGCTTTTCGCTTGTTACCTATCCATTTTTACACTTATTTTGTTTAGATCCTAATGTATTCTTCTTCTTTGTGTTTGGGCAATTAGCGGTATTGTAAATAGTTATGTTCTTCCTTTTGTTTTTGTAGTTATGTCTGTATATATTAGAATGTTCTGTTTGCGGTTTCATTGTTCTCTTATAGGCATTTGCCACCATGCGTTCATGCTTATGCTTATTTTTATTGGTTGTTATTATCCACAAAATTTTAATAAAGATTTTTGGAAAAAAAAGTTAAATTGAACAAATAGTTATTTTATTTTTGTTTGGGGAATGGATACATTAAGTGGAAAGGGAAGAAAGATGCTCCATATTTGCTGCACAATTATGATAGGCTGATGTTTCTTAACAATGGCTTCATTATCTTTTAAAAAAATCAAATGTCTTAGATTTTGTTACAGTGGACTAAATGAAATGTCCAGCACTGTATTCCGTAAAGATGAATACTGGTAAAGTGGTTGGCAACACTGTTTTACAACTCTTGGTTCTCTGCTACGTTTCTTGACTTGGGTGTCTTTTGTGCAGAATTTGTGTGCCCACTCCCCACTTTGTCCACTTTGGTTTTCACTGGGGTCTTTGATTTCTTGTGCAAAACATGCGGGAAATGAATTGATGATGTTGACTTTTCCCCAAGTGTGTGCATCCTCCAAGTGGACTGGAATTCTGTTAGGGAATGGTTCCTACCTTATTTGTATTTCCTGTTGGGATAGGCTTCAGGCCTCTGCAGCCATATATAAGATAAAGTGGCTAAGGGAAAAGAATGAATACATGTGATTTGCTAATGTAATACTGACTGTCGCATTCCAGAAATAAAAAAAATAAAAAAAAACAAAAGAAAAAATTCACATGGGTTGAGTTGTACTAAATCCCATTTAGCTTTAATGCATAGAAGCTATTGTGTGTTTTCAACAAGTACATAAAAAAAATTTAATAATTAGTTACGACTATTAAACAGTAGTCATAATCAATTAAAAAAGCAGATAAAAGTACAATATTAAACACAAGTGTTATTTTGTATCTATATGCGTCAGTGCGAAAAAAAGTTAAAACAGAGTTAGAAAGGTGACATGTCATGTCTACCCTCTACTAACTTGTCTTTAAATTGGTTTGCATTCTACTGTACCATTTGTTTATATATCTGTTTATTTAGCTATTTTATGGGTATGAGTGAGACAAGGGTGACCGTTTCAGACATGATGCGTGGTTACCACCTGTATTTGCTGTATTGCCTCCAAACTCTTCCACTACTAATAAGCTGCTCAGGGCAGAATATTACATATGATACAAGAGGCAACCAAATAATGCAGATGATTAGTGAATTCAGAACTAGCAATGATGGAAAAGAAGCAAGTAATATATACTGATATTTATGGCCGATGGTCAGAGGAATAAAAGCCTGACCCAAGGGTTCTGACAGTTTGGATGCTGTAACATTCCTCAAGATGTTATAGTTAAAACAGTTATGGGGCAGGAATTATACATAATATTTTACACTATTTAAGAGAGACAAATGGATGAATAAAGGGATGAGAACTCACTTTTCCTCAGTGAATGTCACTTCAAGTAAAACACAAGGAAAGATGATGATGAAGGAAATACAGTGAGGTGTAAAATAATTGTTTTTAGTAATGTTAAGCATGGATGTCTAACGCAACAGGACAGGTGTATAAGGTTTTAGTGGAACAATGCCTCATGATTACAAATATAAGTAAAGCACTGCTCTCACATGACCTTATTCTGACAGATGTGTGTCAGAGTATCCTAGTGAATGTGCACCAGCGACAAATATTAACTGAGTCTCTCATGGAAAAATGCACTTATGACACTGGTGCTAAGCAGTGGGAGCAGACTTGAAATAGTCCACATGGGTAATGCCTTGGCATGGTACAACAGCAGAGCCATGCCATATTTAAATCTTGTATGTCAGAAGAATGAGCTTTCATAAATTAGAGCTATAGAATAAATATGCCTTAGTAAGGACAGAGACAAAATGAAGGTGACAGGATGACAGGGTGGGGGTTGATCAATGATGAAAAGAAGGTCAGCTTATATAAAACGTGAGAGCAGACAATGATTCCATGACTAATGTTTGGCTTTTTTGTGATAGCGCACATAAATGTAGTTACAAAGGAGTGCAATAGTTAAAACAAAGCATGCTTGACAAATGTAAACACACTAAACAAATGTTTTCTTTTTTCTGAAGTTAAGCCCATTTGTACCCCCAACATGGGAAGCTGTGCCCCTTACCCCCCTGATTCTTATATAGACTGATTCTGAGATTTTCATATTTCAGGGTAGGGAAAAATCTCCAAGATACTCCATTCTTGCTCTTTAAATACAAAGCTGTGAATCTCACACTAGTGACTGCTCATTAGACTGTCGATCAATAGGGTATTGTATTTAAGCCTGACACACAGACACGAAGAACAATGCATATGTACACCTCGCAAAGTAAACAACAAAAAGAAGAAACCTTATCCTGTAGTATTCAAAAGTAGTGCCCAAGAATGTCAAGGTATACAGGACAATTGTCTGCACACACAGCAGGATAAGATGGCTCTATGTATAGATAAAAACAGAACGGTGAATAAAGCAGACAAGTAGGATACAGTAACTGCACTTCTCATGAGAAGAAAATATATAGCAGAATAAAATCTTAAAGAGAAGAAGAAGAAGAAAGAGCTTAAATATTTTCCCCCGAGCCTCTACTGATATCAGACTTTTGCCTCTCAGAGCTAAAACTGTGGATGTGTTGTTACCGGCACTCCAGTATCGATTGATTGAATTATTGATTACATGAGCATAACCAGCCTTAGGCATAGGCCAACTAGGCGGCTGCCTAGGGCGCCACTCTAGCAGGGATGCTTTTCCAGTATTTATTTGTTTATTTTTTGTAACAAAGAAATGGTTTCTTTAAAATGTGTTGAATGAATTCAGGAAAAACTGAAGAGCAAGACATACTGTGTGAAAAATAAAAAAGAAAAGTAAGCTGGATGGTGTATTGGACAAGGATGGGGGCACTGGGTGGTATGGGAGGCGCTGTGGAGCACTTTTGCCTAGGGCACCTGTTGATTAAAGGCCATCCCTGTACATGAGTGATTTATTTTTGCTTTGTCCCAAATCCCTCTCTGCTGATCTGGGAGATGCAATGTGTGCCATGATCATAATGATGGCAGCTGTATTTGGTGCTTTCTTCTACATAGCAAGCACTTCAATTATACCCCATGTGCTCCAGCTCTCTAAAACTGCCAGTCTCTTTTTATTGTTGCTAACCTCTGGCTTCAGCAATGGGACCCTTCTACAGAAACAGATTTTTATCCTGGTCACCTCTCTTCAATGAGAAAGAGAGATAAATGTCCAGTGACTTAGTTCTGTCAGTCAATTTATTGGCACGATGACCACAAACTAAACCTGGGATGTCAGCTTCACGGATGAGAGTATTAATTCTGCTATTCCTTCTGGACTGATTCTACTGAAGAAATAGCTTTGCTGTATGACCATACAGGGAGGGTGAATGAGTCTATTTAAGTAACATAAAAAGGTCCTAGGCAAAAGCAGGCAATACAATCCTGTCTTCTTCTTTTGTCTTTTCCCGGTTAGGGGTCGCCGCAATGGATCACCTGTCCGCTCAGTGTCCTTAAACAGCTCCCAAAGCTTAGTATAGACAAAGCAATTGTATTATGCAAAATAAACTGGCAGTGTCTCACAGCAGCTGATTCTCACTTGTCCAGTGACTGACTCAGTTCTGGAATGGTTTTAGTAAACAGCCAAAGCAGTCTGTCTTCAGAATTGTAGAATCAGACTGGCGATTGTAGACCAGCTGCTTACACTTTAGTGAAATGAAAAGTTATGGAGGCACCACTTTGGGAAAGAGAAGTAGATTGTTTGAAAGCCCCTTAGTCTCAGGAAGGCAGTTATGCAATATACTTGTTTAATGCATAGATAAGGTTGCAGGTTGAAGCCGAACTCAACCTTGACTTCAGTAATGTTTCTGAATGTGCTGTACACAGAATATGTGTGGAAAAGCTGAAAAGAGCATGAAAAATGACCAAGATTCAAACCTCTCACCACAAGCAGAGAGCAGGACAGACCCCATTGCTTAAATATTCACAGTAATCCATTGGGAGCTGTTGCAACCAAACATTGCTATGTATTGGGGAGGAATGGAAGAAAACAGAATGACATAGAAACAAACTTTGATGGCTCATAATGACACCTAACTCTGGTTAATCTTTTGAACAACCATATGCTCAAAACAGGAAAGGAACAAGAAAGGAAGGGAACACTTACACATCTTGTGTTTACAGAAAGCCAACCTACTGTAATTCGTTCTTGCACTTCACAAGCCACCATCCCTTCAAACAAAAGAAATCTATTGTGAAGGGTCAAATGGTTAGGGCTGTTAGAATGTGTAGTGATTTTGACACCTTTCAGAATGAATGCACACTTTTGTGTAATATGTTCCTTAATAGGGGTTACCCGAGGAATCTAATTGATGAAATTAGGCTGGAAGTTACAGCTAAAAGGGTAAATGGGGTTTATAAACCTATCTTACAAAGCCATGCACTGCTTGACCTTAGTCCTAATAACACACTACTGTCACCCACTGTGGGTTCCCTCTCTTAATGACACCTCTCTGACCAACCATGTACGCGATTTTGCCATTAGCTACGCTCATACATTTAGCCTCAACACTCAGACTACTACTGCATTGATTAAGAAAACTGGCAATTTATCGAGGGAGTCCTGGCCTCTCTGAGAAATTAGGCCTCTGTCCTAACTTTGTCTTTAAGAGAAATAATAACCTTAAGGAACTTTTACAGAGGGACCTAACTAAAAACCTTCAACAGGCGTGCAGGGATGTACCCATGTGGTTTTTGCAATTGGTGTTATAAAATGAGAGCAGGGCAGACCTATACTATAAGGGACAGGAAATTTTTAATCCAAGCTCCACTCAACTGTGAAAGTAGATCAGTTGTATACCTGGCCCTTTGCGATTGCTGTCCCTCATTCTATCTGAAGACTGATCGCAGACTTAGGGACCGTGTTCACGAGCATATGTATGCAATTAAGAAAATTCTGATGTTAATGCTTTGGCTAAACACATTGCCAGCCATCCTGGGCAATCTTTCTCGGTTATGACCTTAGACCAAGTGACAAATAACATCCGAGGAGGCCCAATAACTTTACTCTTAGAAGTACGTGAACTGGAGTGGCAACTGCTAGACGATTTTGCTACCCGGGTTTAAATGAAAACTGTAACATCTCAGCAGTACTCAAGTTGAGGAGTTATTTAAGGTAGTACCTTCCTATGTATGTATACCTTAATTACTTTTGCATACATATGATTTTTCCCAGAATACATATAATATATTTTTTTGTTTCTGACTTCATGTGGCGTGTTTTTTGTTTCTGACTTCATGTGGTGTGCCTTTGGTGTAGCACTTCTCATGTTTATTACTGTCTAGATTTTAATTATTACTGTTGTTTATACAATAATATCTTTAAGGCACATAGATGCTCATTATGCTTTATACTTATAATGGATTACCATTACTTTTTTAACAAGATTTAATCCATTACTGCATATTACATTTACTTTTTATGAGTTGCTATTTGAATGACCTTTTATGTTGAATTTTCACTTTAATGTCATGATTTCATTTACATATTTTAAGAATTTTAAATATGTTATTTTAATTTTATGCTTACTTTCTTGGTAACATTTCACACTTTGAAATGGTTATTACTAACATGAATTAATGTTTGTATATTTTTTTGAGGAACAAGTTGTTCTTGTGAAGGTTTATACCTGCTTTCCAATTACTACAATGAGTTTTACCTTGCTATGTTGTCATTTCCTTTGCCTTGTATAAAAGGCGTGCACTTTACCTCATTGTTAATTTGTTTTCTCTGAGGAAGCTGCACCTTAGTGAAAACGTTTGTGATAAATAAAATTCGTTAAGACTACCTACTTGTTGTTGCTGGTACAAGATTTCAACTGTTTTTGTCATTTGCATTTGCCTGTTTGTTTTCATGGCCACGGGAGCCCTGTTAGTCCCAGCAGCCCTCGCATCTCTTAATTCTGGAGTGAAGGAAGTGCAGTCTAATCCACTGCTTGATGTGCCTGCCTTGCTGATTTCATTGTCGGAAAGACTAAGCTTAATGCACGCTTTGACTTATTGGAAGGTACTAATGGCAACAGGAACCGACAGGTAGCTGCTATACCTTTATCTACTCAAGGCTCTTCAGCCACTAATACTACACAGGCGAGCTCTGGTTCTTCAATACCAGCAGGACAACCTTTCCATTCTGCAAATGAATACAGCGCACCACCGCCTTCTACATCTACATCTGCTGCCCTTGTTACTAGCGGTACAAGATTGGAGGCAACTACAGGTACTTTTCCTAATGGTATTCCTGCCCTTTTATTAGGTGCAGACATTAATAGCAGTGGAGAACAGTCAGCTAATTACAACACAATTAACTCTGCTTGGCCCTCTGGGCCTGCAACTTCTTCCTTACGTATAGCTACAGCTGTTAACACTGGCTCTCTTCCAGGCCAGACTGACAATGTGAATGCTCCATTCATTTTTTCTGAATGGATGACAAATACGGACAACTTTGTATTTTCTAACCCTATGGAAAGTACAGCTGATCAGCATGATACCATTTCAAGTAATGAGTCATTGTCTAACAAATTAAAGATCTTTGACAGTAAAATTCTCAAACTTAAAAGTTACAGCTTGAGATTGGTTACTTTAACCAGTGCATTCATGAGAAACTTGTTCCAAAAGGTCTACGTAGTACTTTTTCTCCTTCAGGTTTAATCAACAACACTAACTTTCTTTGTGATTTAAAAGACTTATTTCAACAGCAAGGTTTAGACCTGTTACAGCTTATTGTGAAACATTATAACCAACATGTTTGTGTTCTCCTGAAGGAGATTGATGTTTTAGACAAGGAGATTAAAGCAGACTTGAATTTTGTAAGGTACAGGTTCGATTATGACCGTACCCTTTCTAGTATTAACACGCTTCTTGTTAAACTAAAGCTTAACAAAAATAAAAAATTAGTCAGAGACAGATTGGCTTATCAGGACAACGTTGCATATCCTAAATTACAGGCTTCTGAATCCCATAATACTACTACTAGTACACATCAGGAACACCCTAACCCTGCACCTCATCCTGTCTCAGCCAGTCCTCACCTTCACGAAGACGAGGTAGGAGTGGACGAGGTAGGCCCTAGACGCAGTGACAGGATTAAAGGGTTTAAGAAGGGTAATCAGGGCAACAATAACATCAACACAAATAGGATCAATACTAACAAAAATAACAACAGTTTTATAGGCAACCGCAACCATCGACAGTTTCACAACAAGAGATAGAAGCGGAAGAAGCTTCCCTGGTCTCTCAGTTCTTGACTGTCTGGACTCACATTCCTCCCACACAGCAGGTGACTCTTCTTTCTCTAGCACGACTGCTGACCTTAATCCCTGTCTCCTACACCAAGGTCCAAGAATTATACTTAACCGCAAAGGGGACTTTACTATTTACAATTTTACAGATTTGGAATTAAGGGAGGAATTAGTTGAGTTACTTGCCCTTGGTTACACCTTTGTCCCTAGTAAAATGGGTGACATATCCAAGGAACTTATTGAATTAAAATGTTTTGTCCGAAAGTTAAACTTCAAGTTACTGTTTAGTAATGAAGTTGCCTTGCCACATGACTCTCTAAAACTACCGAGTGTGTATAACCCCCCCATTCACCCTACACTTCAGCTCTTTGAAAGGGTCTGTGAAGCAGACATCAGACATTCCTTTACAGCATGTAATAGTTATACCGAAACCCCTCGGTATAACATTACCAAAGAACAAGTCTCCCTCTTAGATGAATTATGCCATTACCCAGTTCGAGTAGTTAAACCTGATAAAGGGGGCGGACTTGTAATTATGGACAATTTATTGTACAAAAAATGCGTGAGGTCCTTAATACACCTGCCTCTTCCCCTGCTTCTCTTAAGCAATTACATCCTACCCATAGTATGATGAGGGGTGTTTTTCGAGATTTGTTTTTGCAGGGTAAGATTGACCTAGAAACTTACAATTACATCGACATCTCAATGCCAAAAATCCCAGTCATGTTTGGCATCCCCAAGGTCCATAAGGATATTAATAATCCCCCTATGCGTGCGCTGGTTGATGGTAGATCATCTATGACATATCCTAGCGCTAGATTGGTGGATACTATCCTGTCTAAATACCTGAAGGACCTTCGGGTGTATGTAAAGATTCCTGGTCTTTCTTAGACAATTTCAACAACATCCCGTTCGATGATGGGAACAATTTTCTCACCATCGACGTTGTTGACTTATACACCTCCATTCCACACCAAGAAGCTGTGGAATGGATTTCTCTTACTTTTAGACTGCGGAGCACCACAGACTGAAATTGATTTGGTCACAGAAGTCTTGGACATAGTCCTTTCGTGTAATTTTTCCTTTTGATAAGGATTATTTCTTACAGAAAAAGGCGTGGCGATGGGCTCGCCTTGTGGGGCCTCTGTCGCCAACTTTTTATGGGCTTCTGGGAAAAGAACTTTCTTTTCTAGTGAAAGGATGCAGACAGTGAAATATTACACACGTTACCTGGATGATATTTTCATCCTCTTCCATGGTAATGACACAGAAGCTGCAGACTTCTTACAGTTTCTTAATGGTACGACTGACTTCTTGAAATTTACTTCTAATTTTTCATCTTTAGAAATCGACTACCTCGATGTAAAGTTGAGAAAGGAAGGAACACTTACACATCTTGTGTTTACAGAAAGCCAACCTACTGTAATTTTGCACTTCACAAGCCACCATCCCTTCAAACAAAAGAAATCTATTGTGAAGGGTCAAATGGTTAGGGCTGTTAGAATGTGTAGTGATTTTGACACCTTTCAGAACGAATGCACACTTTTGTGTAATATGTTCCTTAATAGGGTTACCCGAGGAATCTAATTGATGAAATTAGGCTGGAAGTTACAGCTAAAAGGGTAAATGGGGTTTATAAACCTATCTTACAAAGCCATGCACTGCTTGACCTTAGTCCTAATAACACACTACTGTCACCCACTGTGGGTTCCCCTCTCTTAATGACACCTCTCTGACCAACCATGTGATTTTGCCATTAGCTAATGCTCGTTCATACATTTAGCCTCAACACTCAGACTACTACTGCATTGATTAAGAAAAACTGGCAATTTATCGAGTCCTGGCCTCTCTGAGAAATTAGGCCTCTGTCCTAACTTTGTCTTTAAGAGAAATAATAACCTTAAGGAACTTTTACAGAGGGACCTAACTAAAAAAACCTTCAACAGGCGACAGGGATGTACCCATGTGGTTTTTGCAATTGGTGTTATAAAATGAGAGCAGGGCAGACCTATACTATAAGGGACAGGAAATTTTTAGTCCAAGCTCCACTCAACTGTGAAAGTAGATCAGTTGTATACCTGGCCCTTGCGATTGCTGTCCCTCATTCTATCTGGGAAGACTGATCGCAGACTTAGGGACCGTGTCTACGAGCATATGTATGCAATTAAGAAAATTCTGATGTTCATGCTTTGGCTAAACACATTGACAGCCATCCTGGGCACTCTATCTCGTTTATGGCCATGGACCAAGTGACCAATAACATCCGGGAGGCCCAATAACTTTACTCTTAGAAGTACGTGAACTGGAGTGGCAACTGCATTTTGCTACCCGGTTTAAATGAAAACTGTAACATCTCAGCAGTACTCAAGTTGAGGAGTTATTTAAGGTAGTACCTTCCTATGTATGTATACCTTAATTACTTTTGCATACATATGATTTTTCCCAGAATACATATAATATATTTTTTTGTTTCTGACTTCATGTTTTTGTTTCTGACTTCATGTGGTGTGCCTTTGGTGTAGCACTTCTCATGTTTATTACTGTCTAGATTTTAATTATTACTGTTGTTTATACAATAATATCTTTAAGGCACATAGATGCTCATTATGCTTTATACTTATAATGGATTACCATTACTTTTTTAACAAGATTTAATCCATTACTGCATATTACATTTATTTTTTATGAGTTGCTATTTGAATGACCTTTTATGTTGAATTTTCACTTTAATGTCATGATTTCATTTACATATTTTAAGAATTTTAAATATGTTATTTTAATTTTTATGCTTACTTTCTTGGTAACATTTCACACTTTGAAATGGTTATTACTAACATGAATTAATGTTTGTATATTTTTTTGAGGAACAAGTTGTTCTTGTGAAGGTTTATACCTGCTTTCCAATTACTACAATGAGTTTTACCTTGCTATGTTGTCATTTCCTTGCCTTGTATAAAGCACTTTTACCTCATTGTTAATTTGTTTTCTCTGAGGAAGCTGCACCTTAGTGCATAAATAAAATTAAGACTACCTACTTGTTGTTGCTGGTACAAGGGCTCCGTGGTACGTTTTTGGATTTCATATGCTCAAAACAGGTTCAACAGGGTTATTCTCTTTAGCAGAAATTTGGTGCCGATACTGCTTTGTGTAAAATATGGATCACTTGGCCTACCTTTTCCTTCATGGTTGGATAAGCTGTAGATTCTACTTCACAAACAACGTATCCTATTTATTTATTTTCCTTCACATTCCACCCCTCCTAAGTCATACTTCTTCTGTTTATGACATTTAAGAACACTACTTCCATCTCCAAATACCTTTCTATGAAATAATACTTCCTCATGTCTTCCTTTATATCTCTATCTTGAAACTTCATCCCTGTATCCTGTTATAGTTCTCTAATCAAAGTTTTTGAAAAAAAAAATACTCACTTGGACTTTAAGCATTTCTTTAAAGTAATTAAAAGTTTCAGTCATATCTCTGCTCTGGTTTCTGTCACCAAGACTAAACATTTTAAAATTTCCTAGTTACTCTGTGTGTACTATTTGATGCAGAGCATGCATCATTTAATTGGCCTCTTCTGAATATCTGCTGTCCTGTCTTCTTCTTTTGTCTTTTCCCGGTTAGGGGTCGCTGCAATGGATCACCTGTCCGCTCATAATTGGCAGTGGAGTTTTTATGGTGTCGAGTTGCCAGCCCGGCACCCAACCTTCTGCTGTCCTGTCTAAGTATTTATAATAAATGTGATCTTAAATTGCACAGAATAGTTTGGATGGATGTTTTACCAGCCTTCATAGACAGGCAATAATACATTGTTTTCTACTGCTGAAGCTTATCTTTTCCATTCTAATATTCAGGCAACCAATGCTGCTCTCTCAGACTGATCGCTTCCCTTTAGATCATACCTATTTGTTGCCTTACTGTTCCCCTCCAGCTATGTACTTCTTTTTTATTTTTTTGTTTACAAGATGACAAGTACATTACTGTACATTTTTTTAATTAGCCATGTCTTAGGCATTTCATACCATATTTCCAGGACTGACTACATCCTGTTAACAGAACCTTGTGCATCAGTCAACAGATGTAAAGCTTTGTGTGATAAAGAGACATGGCATCCATTTCCTTCCATTTCTTCTTCAGTGCTACTTATAACAATGAAACAGGATTGTCGCTGCATTGACTGTAGTTGCATATCATTTATTATTGTCCTTTCTTCTTTGTGGACAACCCTTCCAATATTACTCAGCTTCATGATATACTGCCTTCTTTTTATTTCTAACATGGAGTCAAACAGCTCCTTCAAAAGATAGACAAGAAACACAACCCTAACCTTAATGCCCTTCACCCATAATTTCTGAGCCTTCAACTTATGTACAGCCAGACTACTTATCCGTAGCCATACCCCTCACAAATGTAATTCTCCCCTTAAATTTTAAGCAGTTGCTTATTATTTGCTGCAGTAGATAAACAAACCATCAGGTCCATGTGACTTCATATGCATGTCTGTTCTTTGCCTTCTAACTAAATTATTTGAGAAACCGATCTTTAACCAGATCATAGGTTCATAGGTTCATAGGTTCATACTAGGCTATCTGCCCGAGGGCATTTACAAGCCTAGCCCATCGTTTTGTGGCTTAGGCCACCCCTTTAGTATGGGGAACTATACCCATTATTTTTCTGTGCCTCTGTCGAGCAGTGACACTGAGGTAATCCCTGGGGTATATCTGCGATCTCCCATCCATTGGTCAAGATTTCTCTTGAACAAGGCCAGCGAGGTGCTCTGCCTCACATGTACCGGGATTTTGTTCCACAGCATAGGGAGTCTTTGGGTGATGAATCTATCCCTCCAGCACGTCCTATTAATAGCCGTGTCAAGGTTTAAGTCTCCCGCCCTTGTGGCTCTGATGGATCTAGATTTTTTGAGGTGAAGCATATTCATCAAATCTGGGTTTGACATGGCCTTGTATGTTAGGCAAAGGTCACCTCTGAGCAAGCGGTAAGCGACTGAATAGAGCTGGAGTTCTTCACAACAATCAGGAGTCATGAAACATATCAACAGGTATGGTATTATCTCTGACCTACAGCATAGCTTCAGCATGGTACTTAACACACTTACCTCACAATGAACAGCTACCCAATAAATAAATAAATAAATAAATATATATATATATATATATATATATATATATATATATATACCACTCTGGAAGAGGGCAATATTGGGGAAGGAATATTCATAGACTTAAAATGTACCTTTGTGGATATCAACCATAACCTACTTATCCAAAACCTTCACAACAATCAGGAGCTTCTATATTTTATATGATTAAATCATACCTACAGGCACTTTCTCCTCAGGTGTCCCACAGTGGCCAACACTTAAATCTATACTATTCTTCCTTATTAATGAAATTACCAACACATCCTATTCAAGGCAGAACTGAAAGTGATGTAAACTGCATTTACTCTAATAATGGTTTAAACAGTAGTGATGATATTATTGTAGAAAAACTGAATACAGGTTAGCCATCACTGATCTTCGACATAAGCATGTGGCTAGAAGTTATGTAAAAGCTCTCTCTCAAATGTTGTACCTTAATTCTAGCCCATTCATTTTTATCCCTGGCCTGTCCTCTCGGAATCTCCACTGTAGTTTTAGAGTTCTACCACTAGGTGGCACCCTCTCCCAGTTTTTTCCCCCCTCTCAGCTTGCCTGCTACCTCAACTATTTATCTTTTTTTATCCTCTGGCCCAAGCTTCATGGTTAAATATTCTCCACTTCTCTGTGACTACTCTAGTACACTCCACTTCATCCTGCTATTATTATATTTTACTGACTAAACCCCCACCTATACTTATCCCACGTCTACCCTCATTTACTACTATACCTTATAGCATATGCTCTTTTCCTGATTGTTTTTCTCAACATTCTGCCCTCTCTTGTCTCTACCCGTTCTGTTCGCCTTGCAGGCTCACTCCGCTCTTCTCCCTACCCCCAATTCCCAACCACCCCCAGGGGTCCTACTCTTATACTTTCTAATGACACCTCTTCCTCTTCCCACTACCCGGGTCACATTTCCCATTGGCCAATTTCTCTTTCATTTCCCATCTCTAACCACTCCCCTTTTTACTCACCACACCCTCCTATCACTACACACTCCCACCCTTTTCACTTCCCTCCCTATCTATTCACAATATATAACTAATCTTTCCAAATGGTCTACTCAATTATCCCTTTTCAAATTCGACTCTGCCTCATTCTTTTACTACTACCATTACTAACCTTTACATATTTTCTCTCCTTATACAAGCACTCATTATATCCACAAACTAACTACCCCAAACAACAAACCAATGCCCAATCCGTACCACACCTATATAACCATGCAAACATAACATACTCACCTAGCTACCTACTATCAAATAATCATAGAATACTACACATTAAATATAATACACAATATTTCAAAAGACTGTTATTTCTCTACAGCAAACTCCCTATCCCAAGCCATCTACTACAACTTCTCACAGTAAAGGATGGTGATATTCATCCTAACCCAGGTCCAACTGCAACCCCTATCACTCTTCATTACCTTACTCAATCTATCAATTCTCCCCTTGCAAGACCTTCTAACTCACTCCTACTGGCTCATCTTAATATACGTAGCATTAACAACAAAATAACTCAACTCCATGCTCTCCTAGAAGTGTACGCCTTTGACATTATTTGCCTAACTGAAACATGGCTAAAACCTGCCATCAAAGATAATGAAATTATCCCACCTGGATATAATATCCTAAGGCTTGACAGAGTAGCCAAGAAAGGTGGTGGTGTGGCTATTATATTTAAATCAGGCTTTCAATTAACCACTTACAACTGTAACATACCTCTGGACTCCAAAACAGAAATTCTCATTGCTAAACTTGAACTTAACAATGCTAAATCAATCTATATTATCTGTATGTATCTGCCCCCTGGAAATCACAAACCAAGTGCAAAAGAACAAACAAGCAAAACCAAAACGTGAGGTGCGAGTACCAATCCAAGACACACCGAAAGATTCCACAAAAATACTCCAAAGATCTTGAACGCCAATTTATTTTAAAATAAAATGCATTTTCGCCGCTACAAACTAGAAGCAGCTTCCTCAGAACAACATCACTGAAAGGCACCAAAAAGCATTTTAAATATGTACAGGAAGTTCTTTAAACGACAGCATTTCCTGTCTTGGCGCTCCTATTATGGAACAGACAAATAATAAGTATTATACATTAAATGCAATAAAATAAGAAATATATATGCAAGAAAAGCATTTAAAATATATTAAATTCATTTGTTATTATTATATACTTTAACCTTATAGTCAATAAATTCCTGAAGATACCTAATTACTACTTATACCTTTAAAAATGTATTTATTATACAAAATTAAAAAATTAAAAATGAAAACATCCAAACATTTATCTACACTATATGTATGCATGACAATTAATTCACAGGGATAAAAACTTTTAAATTTTTAATATATATACTTTTATGTCAGAGGGAAATCCTATCAATTAGTATATTATATATTATAATATATTCATATTTTTTCACCTCAAACATCAGGCCTATCTCATATAACTTTTTAATCTAAGAACTACTGAGATATTACAGTTCTCATTTAAACCAGGGGAATTAAAAGCATCCAATTTAATTTGCCATTCCAATTCACGTAGCTCTAACATAAGAGAAAGGGGCCACCTCTCACACTAGGAAGCATTTGGTCAACACCCATAAAGACAAACTTGTGGTCAGGGTAATTAGAAATGTGCTTAGCAAGGGCATTGTCAACCTTGCTATTTCTAATGGCATATATATGCTGGTAGACACGTTCTCGTAACTTTTGGTCGGTCTTACCAACATAAAATGCTGGACAGCATTGGCAAAAAGCCACATAAACAACAGATTTGCTCTCACAGTTAATTTTCTGATGGATATAGTATATTTTCCCTTTTATAGAAAAGGATTCCCCTGGTCTAAAAAATTTGCACCAATTACAAGCTCCACATATTAATGACCCCTTACTTCTGTTAAATTGGTTGGTATGTGGTTTTCTTTGTAGCAATTCTTTTAAATTTTTTTCTCTCCTATACACTACTTTTGGCAATAATCCTAACTTTTCTGAAAGGAAGGTATCATTACTAATAAAATGACAATTTTTAAAAATTATATCACAAATTGATTTAGAATCAATACTAAAAGTGGTAATAAAACAAGTTGAAAAGTCAACTTTCTTATTTACTGTAATATCAATCTGAGTTGGCCTTGATGTCATAATCTCTTGTGATACATTAAATGAACTAACACTTTGGATTTCATGACTTTTATTTTCTTCTAATAAAGGTTTGTAAAAACCAGTTGATCGTTTGAATTCTATCTCCTCAATAATCCCATCAATGAGGATATCAGGATAGCCTCTATTAAGGAAAAATTCTTGAGAAAATTACATTCCTGTTTGAAGGAATGGACCGTGTTGCACATGCATACGGCCCTCACTACCTGTCCCTTCACTATAGATCGTTTCTGCCTTAGTGGATGTAAACTAGTAAAATGAAGTAGGGAATTGCAGTAAGTAGGTTTTCGATAGACCGCAGACAAGTATCTGTTATTTATTGTGTCTTTGGTCAACCTCACATCTAAGTAATCAATTTCATTTATAGAAAACTGATGTGTGAATTTGAGGAAACTTGTTGTACTATTCATATAATGTAATAAAATTTCCACATCTGATGCATCACCATGAAATAATATAAAAATATCATCCAAAAAACGTGTGTACAAGCAAATTTTTCCTTTCAAATCAGCATTTTTTAATAAATACTTGTTTTCCCAAAAAGCCATAAAGAAGTTTGCCACGGTTGCCCCGCAAGGGAAACCCATGGCTACTCCTTGTTTTTGGAGGTAATATTTATTGTCAAAAATGAAAAAATTAGACCCAAGGACTATATCTAAAAGTTCTGTGATAATATCTATTTCATTTTGAATAACCTCCAATTCTTGTAGCATTAAAGCTATCCACTCTATGGCTTTCTGATGGGGAATAGATGTGTACAAATTGACCACGTCGATAGTAAGAAAGTTATCACCTTCATCATATGTGATGTTATTAATATTACTGAGAAAGGACCACGAGTCTTTACAGACAACCGGAATATTCTTAATGTATTTACCCAAAATATGATCTATTAGCCTAGCACATGGGTAAGTCATTGATAGTCTTCCATCCACCAATGCTCTCATAGGGGGATTCCCAAGATCCTTATGGATCTTGGGAATTCCAAACATAACCGGAGCCTTAGGAAAAGAGATATCCAGAAAATTATATAAATCAATATTAATCTTCCCACTTAGAAACATATCTCTCAAATATCCTCTGATCCTATTATAGGTGACATTCATTTCATTAAGGGAAGAAGGCCTGTAAGCTGGTGAATCCAGGACTAATAACATTTTTTCAGTATACATATCATTATCAAAAATGACCAACCCTCCCCCCTTGTCCCGTTTAACAGCTCGGACCGGGAGTAGGTTGAAATTATTCAAGGCTGTTCTCTGTTTCTTACTTATGTTAGAACTGGTAGGTGGTTTTACAGTCCCAAGACCATCCTTAATGTGTCTAATGTCCACCTTGCAGACTTTTTCAAAAACACGTAACCCTATGTGCAAAGGGGGATTGAAAACACTAGGTAATTTTAAGCATGGCGTTGCATCACTGATTTCATTATTGAATAGTAAATTCAAATTTAGTTTCCTCACAAAACTCTTCAAATCAATAATAGTTTTTGTAAGATCAAAATGTGCGCTAGGAATAAAGGTATTACCACGTGCCAACAACTCAATAAGTTCGGGCTGTAAACTAACACTTGAAAAGTTATACACTTTAAAATCACCCTTAAGGTTAGTTTGTATGATGGGACATTCTTGAACCGCAATCTGTATGTCATTAACAGTTTCAAAATTTTCTGTCTCAACAAAGGATGAATCAGAACTCAGTTGTTCCGAGCTCTGTTCCTGGTGTAATAGGTCCGTTGGGGCTGTGGACCTAAAAAATTACTTCGGTTACTATTATTTTTCTGGTAATTTTGATTATTATTACCATTCCTGCCTTTATAAGAGTTGTTAGCTTTAATCCTATTACTCGATTTCGTTCCATTATTCTGTGCAATTTCCTCGTTATTATTTTCAATAGGCACAGAAGGTGGATCGAGATCACCCATCTCAAAAGTATCCAGACTATTAACCCCTGTAGGTACTTCTCGTAAAGGAGGTATCTTTAATTTCAGATAGGCTTGTTGATTTTGGTAAGCCGTCCTGTCCCTACACAATTTTTTAGATTTATTTTGTTTCAGCTTTACCATCAGTGCATCTATGCTATTAAATATTCTATTATAATCAAACTTGTATCTTAAAAAATCAGAATCAAGTTTGATGATATCATCAAGTTCACTGATTTCTTCTGTAAGTTTAGTAATATTAGAATTGTAATGCTTAATTAACACTTCAAGCAACTGTGCTCCTTGCCATTCAAACAGCGCCATTAAGTCTGTATAAAACAGAGGGTCTTGTATAAGACCCGACGGAGAAAAAACACTCCGCAACCCCTTAGGGATGATGTTTTCACTTAGACATTGTTTGAAGTATGAGACTTCAAGTTGCAGTTTTTTTAATTTAAGCAATTTCATGTCCAATTTCTTTAAATTGTCAATAATAGTGTCTATACAGACAGGTTGAACCTGCATGCCCATAGCCGGTCGCTCCTCCGTTGACACTGGAGTAAATGCAAAAGGTTGCAAATTGTTGATCCAGTCTGAGATCATGGGAACGCCAATAAGCCTCGGACCAGTATTAATATTATTGTAGGTATCCTCAGTATTGGAAACTGGTGATTGTATGCGCTGAGCATTTGGTATAGGGACATCACTCCCCGATGTAAAAGGTAAAATTGCATGTAAGTCAACATTGATGCGATCACCACGCATTACCGGTAAGCCATTTCCCTCTGCTCCATTATTGATTCTATTTTCGAAAGAATCAATCTGTGAATGTAATGAGTCCATCCGCTGTGAAATAGAAAGGAGTAAAGCTCCTATATCAGTATCAGACGAACCTTGTCTCAAATTGTTACTTCCAAAAATGTTAGGTGTACTTGGGCTTCCCACACCATCAGTAGCCATGACGAAACCACAAACCAAGTGCAAAAGAACAAACAAGCAAAACCAAAATGTGAGGTGCGAGTACCAATCCAAGACACACTGAAAGATTCCACAAAAATACTCCAAAGATCTTGAACGCCAATTTATTTTAAAATAAAATGCATTTTCGCCGCTACAAACAAGAAGCAGCTTCCTCAGAACAACATCACTGAAAGGCGCCAAAAAGCATTTTAAATATGTACAGGTCAAGTGCAAAAGAACAAAGACAGGCCTAAAGTTATATGAGATAGGCCTGATGTTTGAGGTGAAAAAATATGAATATATTATAATATATAATATACTAATTGATAGGATTTCCCTCTGACATAAAAAGATATATATAAAAAATATATTAAAAATTTAAAAGTTTTTATCCCTGTGAATTAATTGTCATGCAGACATATAGTGTAGATAAATGTTTGGATGTTTTCATTGTTTTTAATTTTTTAATTTTGTATAATAAATACATTTTTAAAGGTATAAGTAGTAATTAGGTATCTTCAGGAATTTATTGACTATAAGGTTAAAGTATATAATAATAACAAATGAATTTAATATATTTTAAATGCTTTTCTTGCATATATATTTCTTATTTTATTGCATTTAATGTATAATACTTATTATTTGTCTGTTCCATAATAGGAGCACCAAGACAGGAAATGATGTCGTTTAAAGAACTTCCTGTACATATTTAAAATGCTTTTTGGCGCCTTTCAGTGATGTTGTTCTGAGGAAGCTGCTTCTTGTTTGTAGCGGCGAAAACACATTTTATTTTAAAATAAATTGGCGTTCAAGATCTTTGGAGTATTTTTGTGGAATCTTTCGGTGTGTCTTGGATTGGTACTCGCACCTCACGTTTTGGTTTTGCCCCCTGGAAATAACATAGCCACCTTGGAAAATATCCTCTGCTGGCTATCCCAACACCTGCCTCAAGAAACCATTATCCTAGGCGATATGAATTTAGACTGGAATACCTATTGTAGTAGCCTCCCTACCACTCACATAAACCTATATGGTTTCTCCCAGACCATTACATCTCCCACCAGAATAAATAAATCTAACAAGAAAGTTAACACACTAGATTGGATTCTCACTAACAATCATACTCACTACTATGACTCTGGAACCCTCCCTGATGACATCAGTGACCACTCACTCACCTATATCATTAGACATAAAGCCAACACCCCTACCCCAACCTCTACCAGACATATTAGATCCAAAAAGAAATTTAACCCTGATCTATTCAAAATTGAACTTAGAGCTTGCAACTGGGCTCCCTTAAAACATCTTCCTTTAGATGAAGCTGTTAACTTCTTTAACTCTACCTTCCTTGCCATTCTTAATCACCATGCTCCAACCAGATCTATAAGAATTAAGTCCAAGCTTGCCCCATGGCTTTCCAGTGAAACCAAACACAAAATTCACATCAGAAATAAATACTGGGCCAAATGGAGAATGACAAAAAACACCACTGACCAACTAACATTTAGACAGTTAAGAAATTACACTAAAAAGGCCATACTCTCTGATAAACAAAACTACTACTTACAATATCAACAACCTAATCACAACAACCCACAGAAATTCTGGGCCAGCATCAAGCAATTACTCCACCCAGGTCAATCTACTACACCAAACCCTCAAAATACAGACCAGAATAATCCAATCCATACAGCTAATACATTCAATACCTTTTTTACAGATACTATCCAATTACTAGCCAGTCATCTATCACCTAATACCTTCACAATACCCTCATACTCCTCAACCCCACCGCCCTCTTTTAATTTCAAACGTGTTACAACCTCATTTATTCAAACCCTTTTGAATAAATTGAAACCATGCTCTCCTTCTGCAGACCTACTGCCTTCTGAATATCTACAGATATCATCCAAGGCCATAGCCTATCCTATTTCCATATTGATCAATATATCAATTACTGAAGGTTACATCCCTACCTTATGGAAAGTCTCCCATATAATCCCCTACATAAAGGAGGACATCCCACAGAAATATCAAACTATAGCCCCATTGCCCTACTTTCTCCCCTAGCTATAATTATGGAGAAGTGTATCCGTAAGCAGCTACTCCATCTAATTGAAAATAACTTACTTTCCAACTGTTAACATGGTTTCAGACCCTCGCACAGCACTACCACTGCCCTCTTGTCTTTCACTGACTATATTAACAGGCACCGAAACCTGAATAACCTTTCTTCTGCTCTATTCATCGACCTGTCCAAAGCATTCAACATGGTAAACCACCAAATTCTCTTAAACATCCTGAAATCTCTGTCATTAGACCCACTTTCATTAAAATGGTTCCAATCCTACCTTGACAACTGACAGCAAGCAGTACTTTGGCAAAACACTTTATCCACCCTTCTACCTGTTACCTTAGGAGTCCCTCAGGGGTCCATACTTGGACCTCTTCTCTTCTCTATATTTATTAATGACCTTCATCTAGCTATCCCACAAGCCACCTGCATACAATATGCTGATGACTCAACACTATTATGTTCAGCTACATCATCCCATGACCTTCATGCTCTCACCCAAAAATTATTCAACATAGTTGAACAATGGTTCACTCAGCATTGCCGTCTCTTGAACCCTAAAAAAAACAAACTCCTCCTCTTCACGCCTACTCATAAGTCCTCCCCTCTCCAATTCTCAGTAACATCTACCAATGATACTATTATATCTCCCGACTCTACCACCAAACTACTCGGTGTCACCATCGACAATAATCTGAGCTTTGACATCCACATCAATAATACCATAAAGACTGTTAATAAAAAAATTGGTACCCTCTATAGGATAAAACCCTTCTTTTCCCCCACTGCTAAAACTACTATTGCCCACACACATTTGATCTCTACACTCCTTTATGCCTCTCCCATTTTTTACTAATCTCTCCAAGAATAACCTCAACAAATTGGAAATGGCCTATAATAACATAGCACGATTTGCTACAGGCAACCCATTCCGAGCCCATCATTGCATAAACCTAAAACAGCTAGGATGGTTAGAACTACAACACCTGATTAAATTTCACCAACTCACCCTTGCCCACAACATTCTTTATAAACCTTCTCATACTCCAAGTTTATCTACCCTAATCACCCCCTATACAAATCTGAAGTCCTTACACTCATCTCACAAACTACTAGTCCACACCACTAAACCTAACAACAGAGCTGGGGATTCCCTTTTCTCTAATTCTGTAGGTAAATCCTGGAATCTTCTCCCTTGTGACCTCTCCTCACTCACCTCATTATCTCTCTTTAAAAATAGACTTGAACTTCTCCTCAAAACTCACTGGCAATGCCCCTGTTCAAAACCAGACTAGTCATCTACCTCTACTAATTTGACTAATCTATCCAGTGCTTACTAGCCTCTGCTACTTTTTTCCATCTTATCATATTTTTCTTATCTACCCCTTTTCATTTTTTATATCCTCTTTTTACTTTCTCTTCTTAAGTAACTCCTTTGCTACATTACTACTCACCTAACTTCCTTTGTTTACCTCTGACTTAACCTGACTTATGTCTCCATACCTGAAATTTCACTGTTTTATGATTTTTGTCCTCAATAATATATCCTGTTACAAACTCTGTACCATTAATTACTTGATACCATTGTTGATGATTTTTATTTTCTTTGTGAAAGTTGCTATTTTTATTAGTATATTGTTATTTTTTTCTGTGTTGTTTGAACTTGTACTATTGTATTTCTACCATGTCTTGGAGCTTATCTCCCCAGACCTCTACTGAAAAAGGACATGTATCCAGCTGGACTAGCCCGGTCAACAAATGTAAAATAAAATAAATAAATAAATATCTAACATTGTGTCTGACACCATAGTTTTCACAAGTTCCCAGTATTTGATAGCAAGCTAATGGATCTGTTGCAGTTAACACTCTTGGCTCTCTTTCTTTAAAAAAGGGTCTTCCACTCTGCTGGTATCACTTTTATTTCAAAAATACCTTTAAATAATAAACTTAGTAAACCTAGTAACTAAGTGGATAAGCACAAATGTCTGTTAGCATTCTTAATCTATCTTTTCCAAAGCCTCAGTGTAGTCTACTTTGCCTAAGATAAAGACAGTCTCTGTTTCTGTTACAGTGTATACCAGGAGTTTAGCCAGAAAATTCCATTTTATACTCAGATTCTCTTTTCACTGCCTCCCAACCCACCTGGCATTTAAAACAATGGGCACATCTTTCAAACACAAACTCTCTCTCAACACACTGTTCTCTCCTTACCTCATTTTCTCCCCCTCCTCAGTGTTATTACTACTCAAAAAATATATATATATTGCTATATACGTATATAAATCTCATTTGTTCATAACTATTATTTAATATGTATACAGTGCTAATTTTATTTTTCTCACAGTGATCTTTATTGAAATGCTTCTGCTTTTCTTTTTGAACCTGTATCTACTAGAAAACTGCATTGAATGCTTCTCTGAATAGACTAACTAGATGATGTATTTTCTGCATCTTACTACATGCATATTATTGTACTATCTAATTATTGTATTTTGCTATATTTCTGTGGAGCTTTTCTATCTCGGCCTCTGCTGAAAATGGGCTTCTGGCCTAGTCAGACTTTCCTGGTAAACAAATGTAAATAAATAAATAAAATGTTGCCCCCCCCAATCGTTACTAAATGTATACATCATGTTCAGTGTTCCTTCCATACCTCTTAGAGCAAGAAATCTGGACAAGGCCACAAATAATGTGTTGACAAAGGCCCAAAAACAGGAACACGTTTTAGACAGAAAACTACAATTTTATGAGAAAATAGGAGTAAAAAATCTGGACATTCTGTGAAAATCTGGACAGTTGAGAGCTATGGTTCCATCAAACTATTTAAGATATTGTTTTTTTTAGATTAATAATCTTTTCTGTAAACAAGTTATATACCTTGACAGTTGTAGACATAATAAAGCATTAAAATGTTTCTGAGTGATGCAAATAAAAATGTGATTTATAAAGTACAAAGAGTATGTCTAGCTACACACTTGGTATGTTAATTATTTCTCACCCCTACTTTGCAAAAATTACTGTTTCTATTTCCATACAAACTGACATAAAGTTTAGAAAAAAGTTTGCCAATTTCCTCAATGTCCCAAACTTGTTTTATGTTGTATGTTACAACATTTCTGAATGTATTTAAAAGATTACTTCACATTGTCTTTTAAGTTGTTTATCAGACTATCTTCACAATTTGCTGATCTTTCTTTAAACATTGTTTTACCTGTCTGTCCAAGCAGCAATTTGCCTCTGTTTTTAGTAGTCTATTTTTACTAACCCTTCACTTCTAAAATGTTTAATTCCTTTGGATTATCAGTCATTTTGTTTTGTTACCAACATCACAATATGATAGCCAGTGTTTTTGCTCAAAATTTACCTTTTTTTCTAAATGTTTAAATTCATGGACAGAAGTCTTCAGATGTTCTAACATGCTGAAAACATCTATTATACTGATGACCACTGGACAGTCTATTTCTGTTAAATAGCAGCAGTATGTCATGCATACACTAAGAACAGTAGTACTACAGTATGTCATGCATACACTAAGAACAGTAGTACTACAGGATGTCGTGCATACACTAAGAACAGTAGTACTACAGGATGTCGTGCATACACTAAGAACAGTAGTACTACAGTATGGTGTGCATACACTAAGAACAGTAGTACTACAGTATGGTGTGCATACACTAAGGATCACAGTACTACACTATGGTGTGCATACATTAAGAAAAGCAGCACTACAATATGGTGTGCATATACTAAGAATAGAAGTACTACATTATAGTGTGCATATACTAAGAATAGTAGTACTACACTATGGTGTGCATATACTAAGAATAAAAGTACTACACTATGGTGTGCATACACAAAAATAGTAGTACTACAGTATGATGTGCATACACTAAGAATAACAGTACAATGGTATGGTGTGTATACAGTAAAGACAGTAGTAATATACTATGGTGTGCATATACTGAGAATAGTAATATTACACTATGGCATACATACACTAAGAATAACAGTACTACAGTATGGTGTGCAAACAATAAGAACAACAGTGCCACAATATGGTGTGCATACACTAAGAATAGTAATACTACAGTATGGTGTGCATACATTAAGAATAGTAGTACTACAATATGGTATGCATGCACTGAGAATAGTAATACTACAGTATGGTGTGCATACACTGAGAAAAGTAATTCTACAATATGGTGTTCAAACACTGAGAATAATAGTATCACAGTATCGTGTGCGTATACTAAGGATAGTAGTACTACAGTTTGGTGTGCATACACTAAGAATAATAGTACTACAGTATGGTGTGCATACACTAAGCTAAACAATTTTACAGTAGCTGTGCATATGCCAAGAATAGTAATACTACAGTATGATGTGCATGCAGTAACAGTATTACACTATGGTGTACATACACTAGGAATAATAGTACTACAGTCTGATGTCCATGCATGAAGAATAGTAGTGCTACAGCATGGCATGCATAAACTGAGAATTGTAATACTACAGTATGGTGTGCATACACTGATGGTAATAGTATTACAGTATGGTGTGCATACACTAAGAATAGTAGTACTACAGTTTATTGTGCATACACTGAGGATAATAGTATTACAGTATGGTGTGCATACACTAAGAATAGTAGTACTACAGTTTGGTGTGCATACACTAAGAATAGTAGTACTGCAGTATGGTGTGCATACATGAAGAATAATAGTACTACAGTATAGTGTGCATACTCAAAAATAGTGCTACAGTAAAATGTGCATACACTAAGAATAACAATTGTACAGTAAGCTGTGCATATGCTAAGAACTGTTTTACTACAGTATGGTGTGCATGTAGTAACAATATTACACTATGGTATACATATACTAGGAATAGTACTACAGTTTGGTGTGCATACATGAAGAATAGTGGTACTATAGTATAGTGTGCTTACTCAAAATAGTAGTACAACAGTATGGTGTGCATACAGTAAAAATAGAAGTACTGCAATATGGTGTGCATACCCTGAGAATAGCAGTACTACAGTATGGTGTGCATACAGTAAAAATAGAAGTACTACAATATGGTGTGCATACACTGAGAATAGCAGTATTACATTATGGTGTGCATACACTAATAACAGTTTTACAGTAAGCTGTGCATATGCTAAGAATAGTATTACTGCAGTATGGTATGCATGAGATAAGAATAACAGTATTACAATATGATGTATATACACCGAAAATAGTACAGTTTGGTGTGCACACACAAAAATAGCAGTGCTACATTACGGCGTGCATACACGAAGAATAACATTACTACATTTTGGTGTGCATACACTACGAAAAACAGTACTACCGCATAGTGTGCATACACTAAAATAGTAATACTACACTATGATGTGCATACACTAAGAATAATAGTTCTAGAATATGGTGTGCATACACTAAGAATAACAGTATTACAGTATGGTGTACATACAGTAGCAATAGTAGTACTACACTATGGTGTGCATACACTAAAAATAGTAGTAGTACTACTACAGTATGGTGTGCATACATTAAGAATAATAGTACTACAGTGTGGTGTGCATACATTAAGAATAGTAGTAATACAGCATGGTGTGTATACCCTAAGAACAACAGAGGAACAATATGGTGTGCATACACTAGAAAGAGTAGTATTATGGAATGGTATACATACACTAAGAATAACAGTACTATAGTGTGATGTGCGTACACTAAGAATAGTAGCACTACACTATGTTGTGCATACACTAAAAATAATAGTACTAAAGTATGGCGTGCATGCACTAAGAATAACAGTGCCACAGTATGGTGTGAACACACTAAGAATAGTAGTACTACAGTGTGGTGCATATCACTAAAATGGTATGATATGCATGCACTAATAATCAAATTATATAAGCTCTGTGTGCTTACATTAATTATAGTAGTACTACATGATAGTATACATAGACTAAGAATAGTGTTACTACAGTATGGTGGACATATACTAGGAATAGTATTACTACAGTATGGTGTGCATACATGACGAATAACAGTGCTACAGTATACTGTGCATACACTAAGAGTAGTAGTACTACAGTATGGTGTCCTTACACTAAAAATAACAGTGCCACAGTACGGTGTGCATACAGTAAGAATACTAGTACTACAGTATGCTGTATATCACTAGGAATAGTACTACTACAGTATGATATGCATACTCTAATAACTGAATGGTATAAGCACTGTGTGCATACATTAATTACTGCAGTTTAGTGTACATACAGCTATGTATAGAATACTGCAGTATAGTGTACATACACTAACAATAGAAGGGCATACAGTAATATGTGCATATATTAATAATAGAAATGTATACAGTACTGTGTTCATACACTTATAGTTGTAGTACTACAGTACCATGTGATTACATTAATACTAGAAGGGTATATAATACTGTGTGCATACGTTAAGAATAATAGTACTGTAGTACTGTGTGCATACATGCACTAAGAATACTAGTAGTATAGTACTGTATGCATACATTAATATTAGAAATGTATGCAGCACAGTGCATATGCACTAAGAAGAACAATACAACAATATGGTGTGCGTACACTAAGAACAGAAGGGTATTGTGTACTGTGCTCATACTCTTAAGAATAATAGTACTGCAATATGGTGAGCATACACTGAACAGAGTATTATAGTATAGTGGGCATACATTAAGAGTGATAGGACTGTGGTATCACATTCATACTGAATGTGGGTAGCAGAGTAACAGTATATCTCAATGTTATTCACAAAAATAGTGAAATGAAGGGGTCTAGAGTTCAGACTTGATGTCAGCAGACCTTAAAGTTTCACTCTTTGCTTTATTTCTTGCTAGTAGTACACAAACCAGTGGCAGGCTATGACAATCAGTTTTTTTAATACTTAGGTTGCTAGTCAGGATGTCTTAGTTGACAGTATCAAATGATTTTAATATGTTTAAGAATATAGGGTGGTCATATATTCATTCTGGTTCATATTATAAAGGGTGAAGTCTGTGGACTTTAAAAGGGTGGTGTCATTGCCATGGCACCATACTGTAGTACTCACATCTGAGAGGTGACTAAACCTCTCTATGTAAGGAAAACATTGTTTGTGATTTACCTTCTCTAGATGACTCACTATTTGAATGAATAGTGAGATTAGTTTATGATGTTCACACTTGCTCAGATAAGCATTATTATGATTTGCTACAACTTATGCTTTTCTCCAGCTTCAGAAGGGCATTGCATTGTTTATGTATAGTGCACGTTTAGGTTTATAACCAGTTTCACTGCTAGGCTTTCAGCAACTTTGTGATATGCCCAGAGAGTCCATTTGCCATGCTAGTCACTTCATTTATGAACTTTGTAAAGGGTTTTCTGACCTCCTTGATAATCCTAGTGAAGTGACATAGGGAAAGGTGAGATCATGTGAGTCAGTAGCAAGTTCAGAGTCAGATTGTCAGCCAGCAGGCTGGTAGGTGAAAAGTTGTTAAAGCAGTTAGCCATATGCTTGTTGTACCATTAGGGACCAGCCTGATGGAGAGGACTTTTTCAGAAATGCCTTTTAGATAGAATTCAACTCCTCTCTAAAATGTGTTGAAGTTGCCCAGAGACATGATTTATATTTACTTTGTGCAAGTATGCATTATTTACACATTCATAAAATGTCTGAAGAAACATTAAAAATTAAAATTGTACAGTGTGAGTCATAGTCAGCTGTCCATTAGAATCTACCTCATCTGATAAGATTTGAATATTTACCCCATATTCATGACAAAAATCCTCATACATTAAGCTTCCATCTTATCAGAGATTAATATTATATTATTAAATAAGTTACTATACCTAATACATGTTTTTTTTAACAAATAAATCTTTTTACAAAGAGCACACTAAAAACTTTCCATGAACTAAATGAAGATGTCATTACCTTCATTCTCTCTGACCACTGAGTTGCTATTGTTTTCTTTGTCCCAAATCAGAGCCCTGGCCTCAAACCCATCCTTCACAAATCATACACCATCCAAGTTACCTGCAAAAAACATAACCTAAACACTTTCAATATTTATACTTAATGTAATGATTTTAATAGTAAACATGTAAAACACATCAAAAATTTAATTTAGAAAGAAACTCTGCATATAATAAATTATCAGAATATGGTGTAAGTGAAGGAACATTTCCCATACCAAAAAAGGCAGCAGTTGTGTTCCTCAGTTATGCAATGCATAAGAGGTCATATAAAATGCTATAAAAGAGTGTATCCTCATCTCATTGCTTTGTACATGTGGCTCTTGACAAAATATAAACATTCACCATGTACTTTAGACAGCACCAAAAATAAGCCTCCATTAATCAAGCACAGAATCTGGAGCCTAAGCTTATCTGTGGTATCTTATAATGCAGTATGAGGAACTCTGTTTTTAACCTTTTATATTTTTGTTTTCCATTAAAAAATGTTTCACCACCTCCCACTCTACAGAACTTTTTAGCATAACCTCTAATTATCCATAATATATTATAAGCAATGTTACCAGAAATCAAACCTTGTACCACCTGTAAAAGAAAGTTCTCCACCTTAGAATGAATACACTTCTGCAATGTGTGTCCGAAGCATATAGTTGTAGTTTAGTAGTGATTTAGGTCAACTTTCAGACAGGTAAGTATTTCTCTCTTTCTTTCCATAAAAATTTGAAAAAAGTCACCTAAAAATAAAAGGGCAATGCATTTCCAATATCATATACAAAGAAAATGACAACGCATTTCCAATTCTCTTAACATATTGTCCATTAAGAATGGGTGGATATTGGATTAACAATAAAAGCTTTATTGTGATCCAATACATCCAGTACTGATCCATAAAACTATAAATTTAATAATAAAAAAAAACCACACAGACATCACCTTTTTTTAACCCCCCCCCCATTTGGAAATATATACTTCCCAAACAACTGCAGCTGTAAATGCACTAATTTTGAAATTACACAGCAGTGGGTCAAAGAAGAAACTTACTCTACCTCCACTATTACCTGATATACTGATAAAATAAGTATTTAATTAAAGTGTTTTGTAACACTGAGGGACTATATTGTGGCATCTGGTGAGTCAAGTGCCACCATGCATTTTGACAGAGTCTACCAGTATTTATTTGGGTCGTTGTTTCAATAAAAAGCTTTGTAAACTTTTTTTGAAACCATGGCTCAAATAAATTTAGCATTTTCCCTGGTGGCGTCATGTCAGGCAGGGCTCCATAGACTTTAATGGATGTGTGTCTACACAAGCACAGTAATCATCAGTTAAGGTCTATGTATGCATCTTATGTTTAAGGTTAAAGATTGCCCTTACTTTTCAGTGGCAGGAAAAACAAACTTCGAAAGGCTTTTGCTTTATCCATTTTGAAGTTAAAAAACATCGCTGTTAGAATGAAGATCCTAATCAGCACTTCCTACACCAGATACAGTGGTGCAAAAGGTAAGTCACATTAGTGTGACAAAACACTTTAACAAAATACAAAAATCAGCTTTTTTTTCTTTGCAGGAGCAATCCCCTTTCAACCTCACACTCCTGCATCTCTAAATGTACTAAGTCCAAGATCATACAACTGTATGATGAAGCCAATGTTTGATTAAAGAACTGACTGACTAAACCGCTACCTTCAGAACCACCAAAAATGTGCAACTCCTATCCTAGTAATAGCCTATAAAAAGACTGAGAATAAGGAATACCATCCTTGGTAGGAGTTGAGTTAGGGCTACCATTCAGAAGTGCAAACTTCAATTCCAGTAAGAAAAAAGGGTTTATCTATGCCTTCCTTAAGTTCTACATTTAACTTTCATTCACTTCATACAGCTATCTTCACAATGCCTCACTATCAAATCTTTGGTGGCAAAATTCATGCATTCCTTGTCACTTTATCCACCAGTTTGGTCATAAAAGTACCTAATAGTTTATAAAAAGTATTTTATAAATGAACTCTTTGTATTCCACCAAGTACTTTTTGGCATAACTTTTACCATCATTCCACAATAAGAATATAGTTGTTAACATAACTACTCCTTTATTTCCTTTTGACTGTCTAAAAAGAGACACTTAGAAACTGATAATGTGTTTAAAGTTATTTTATAAAATAACAATTATAATCTAAATAATCTAAAAGTTATGTTTGATGATGCAGCTCCCAACAACCCCTTAACACAATTCTTTTCAGTCATGAAGAATAAATACTGCACGATTCAAAATGATCCCACCAAATCCTTATTTAGTCATCCCTCACATTATAAATCCTGTCCCGTATGTTCAGAAATTAGATAAATTTATTTCTGTCCCAGAAGGAGATACTGCCAGCCCAGATATCTGGAATTTTGTAAATAATTATATATCATTTGTGAATATCAACATGATTTATATAGAAGTGTGAGAAAGAGAGATAATCTCAGCACAGCAATCTAGAATTTTGTCAGTGGTTGTGTGTCATTTGTGAATGTCAACATGCTTCATGTAAGATGCTTGTGTTACAAGCTTATTAGAACTGTATATTATGTGTACAGAAAACTAGGTTTGTACAGACATGTGTTGAAAAGGGTTTGTAAAATACTGAGCTTAAAGATGTAACCACAGTGTACCCTACTGTAATAGAACAGAAATGTACCTGCACTATTGTAACTGTTTAGATGTGTATATTTTAACAGTGGGTAACTGGGACACAGTAGATTAACTTCAGAAAAATAACTGAAATTAAATTACTTTATAGCCATGCAATAAAAAGATGTTATCTTTCAGTTTCAGTGCAGCAGGAGACATAATATCTGTACTAGTGAAGTTTTCTGTGTTGTCTTTAAATGTAGAGGAATGTAAATAATTTTATGACTTCCATCATTTGCCAAAAGATCTGAGGTCTTTGTATTTTCACAGGCGGATGTTAAATACTGCTAGCTTTCAGCAGTGTTGGTTTTACCTGGGATAGAGTCAGATGACAAGAAATGATGTCATTCTGCAAGCTACCTCAGCAGTAATATTTGAGATATTAATTTTAAGAAATCTCTGGGAGAGAGAGAGAGAGAGAGAGAGAGAGAGAGCATTCTGCATGTTGTCTTTGACCTGACATCAAGATCCACTCACTACATCTGTCTTGCTGCTCTAATCAAGTAAGTGTACTAGGGAACAATATAATTCTCTTAGATTAGGTCAGGAATATAGCAAAGCTTAGCTTAGATATTTTTCTTTATTTATTTGAAACTGTCCTGCAATGTTGTTTTAAATATTTCCTGTGATTTTGAACTCTAATGTCACTGTGCATATATACTGACTGCTTTCTTGTTATTTTAATATTTATTATTAAATATATTTAAACATTTCATTGTGGCTGATCTTTGAGAGACATATTTAAGTTTTGGGAGTACTTCCATATTTATTTGGTAAGAATGTGTAGGCCAGTCCTAAAAGCCTTGCTCTTGGTCAAACTACCATTTGTATTGATAGTAACATTACATAGTAAGATTGGACACCATTAGTTAAGGGCCTTAAAGTAGCTGATAAAGAGTTGGCTGGTGGCAGTAATTACCTTATAGGCTGAGCAGAAGGGGGCATAGTTAGTAAACCTGTGCCATGCTTTTCCAGGTGTGTGTGAGTGTGTGTGTGTGTGTGTGTGTGTGTGTGTGTGTGTGTGTGTGTGTGTGTGTGTGTGTGTGTGTGTGTGTGTGTGTGTGTGTGTGTGTGTGAGCTACTTGGGCAGGGACATGAAGCACTGTTTGGACAGAGAGGGTGCTGGAAGTCTTGGCTTGGCTACTCAGCTGAGATCTCAGCTTTATAGCTGTGCCAGTGGAGAGTCTTATTGGGGATCTGAAGAAAGAGGGAGAACCCAGCCCCGGACTGACTGTGGTCTCTCTGTACTCTTAAGGGAAATTGCAGTTGAGGCAGACAGCTGCATCTGGAAATACTGTGTGCATATCTGTCACCCTCCCAATGTACGTCCCCCACTGGTGCCAGTGGTGAAGATTGAGGCTCCTTGATTACTGGGCCAATGGTGCGGCATCGCAACTTCAGCCAGTAAAGTTCTGTGATCGGTAAAAGAATTTCTCATACATACAATCTGGTCTGTCTGAAAGACATGATGAAGTTAAAAGCAGAAACAATCCTAGAGCACAAAGTGCCCTACTTAGCTGGACCACAGGAAACCAGATGGAAATTAAAAATGAAAAATGTCTATGTTCTAAATCAACCTCTTAACCTCTTCACACCGCAACATCAATTTCCTAACCTCTTCAAATTCCCAAAATTTTTGCTTTTTTATTCCTTCTAACAAGCTGTAATTATATTTATCTCCTACAAAAGTACTATAGGATTTAACTTCCAACAATGGGTATATCCTTTCTTCAAAATGTGTTTTTTCCTCACAGCTGACCCTTTGCTGCGCTAAGTGCTTTTCCTTATTTACCAGGTCTACTGAACCTAACTTTCTCTTGCTGGACTATCTCTGACCATATTTAGGGCCAGTGAATAGATTGAGGCATCTCGCGGCAGTGTCACACTGCTGCTGCTGCTGCTGCTGAGGGGGTAGTTTCTCTTAAGGCTTAACCCCTACCCTTGTACATACCCATGGGTTGGTGTACAATGGATGCTGCAGGGTATTGTCTATACATCCATGTGTCAGTCAGCCATCACCTGCCCCTTGTAGATGGTATCGCCAGTCTCCAATGATGAACAGCTATAGAGACGTGCCCACATATGCCCTTCCTTTTTTCCTTCTCCTCCTGGATAAGCCATTCATCCCCCACTCTTCCCACTCCATGCCTCCAGACCCAAGCCGCTAATCAAAGTTTTCTGTACAGAAGATTTTGTAGAGCAATCAAAATGATCAAACTCCATTTTCATGACTGATATTCAAAATTGACTAATAAAGCTCAGCCAGTACAATTAAGACACCAATAATATTTTTTTCTGATAAACCCCAAAGGAAAGACCCTATTTCAGATCAAATATACAGACCTTAAGACTAAATCTTCTTACCTACTAAGAATAATGGCAAACATTCCCACTCTGAGTGAAACAGCTCTATCTGATTAGTCTTTGAGCAATCCAGCCAAAAATGGGCTGCCTCTCACTATCTTGTATAATCTTTTCACAATTTCTTTATTATTCTTTTCCTTTCTGTATTTAAAACAAAATAAATGTGGACAGTTTCCCTTAAAATGACCTACTTCACCACACAAAAACATATTTTAGGCTGCCATACATAAGAGAATATGCAGTGATGCTTTCCCATGTAAAAGTGATTTTTAATGTATTTAAGGTTGTTACTTTCTACAAATAAATCTACAAACCTCTCCTAAACACTAGACTGAATAGGCTGACAGTGTTTAGAAGGTTATGTTCACTACTTATACTCGCCAAACATTTCTAACACAATTTGGACCTACCTTCTTCGATTTAAATGTGGCCTATGCAGAAAATTAAGGGCAAGGTGCGTTGCGTTTTTCTTCTTGTCAAGTTTGGTGAGGCAGTATACAATGTCTACTTGGCTTCCAAGCAAAAATCATAAAGAATTTTTGTGACAAAATAAACAATGACCTGACTTCAGCAATCTTGATTCCTAACAGCTGAAAGCTAAAAATACTTTCCAAGTTGGGACTAGATATATGGAATTATTTTTCAGTTGAAGTAAAGAGACAACAAACTCTGAGTAGTTTGTAGACAAAACTAAAAGAAAATCTTTTTTTTTTTTTTTTTTTTTTTTTGCATATGCATTTGTTGTCACAGGTAAAACTTTATCCTAATTACGAGCTTTAGCCTATTTAAATGCAAATCTCTTTAACAAATGCTAGGTAACCATAATGCACACCTCTACTTAAATATTCTCGCTAATATGAAAGTTTTGTGGTTATATACTGCTCCTGTGGGACCTGAGCCATAGCTAAAAAAGGTCAGCTGCCCAGTCCACCTAATTTTGGTGTGGCATACATACCCAAACATCAACAGATATGTACTGATTCCTGACCTGATTTCTTATTCATGATTTGAGCCAGAAATTACTGTTGAAGGCACTCCTGACATCATAGACCTTTGTGAGAGGTCAGGCAATGAAACAATCAGATTGCAATAAACTTGCAAAACACTGAGATGCAGTGCAAAGCCCTCATCTTTTGAAGACTCTGTTGCTTCAGCTAATTTTCAGATTTCTTGGTTTTGTTCAACAGTAGTTGTCCACGGTGTGTCAATATCAGCAGGAACACCTGTAATGCCAGCTGAGCATTAATTCTTCATGAAGTCAAAGTTATCACTTCAACGGGCTGCTCTATCAATTTTGCACTCCTGTCTCTTCTCTGCCACCAGGATGCCTCTTGCCAGGTACCCCAACACAGTAAAACTTTTTTTTTATTTATTTCATTATTCTCATCATATGTATATCAAGTTTTTTCCATTAAAACATTAAGGCAAATACACATAGTATTAATATACAATATTTACAGATTTAAAACATAAATAAAAGAAAATAACAAAAAAAAATCACATTCCACATACCTATTCAACCGCAGTTCTTATTCCCTAATCCAAACTGCAATTTCTGTAATTGCCCTATTTTCTATTTTTATTATACAGAACCTCTCCATCCCTGTGATTCATTAACACCTACGCTAAGTGTACACTGTTCTGAGTGAACAGACAACACAAGCATAACTCACACCTTCTTCCTCCAAATTTTAGTTTTCCTACTGATTTTCTTGCAGCATTAAATATTGAGGGGGATTCATAAAGGTTACATAAAGTGTAGACTACAGGTACACTTAGTGTTTTCTTTCTGAGTGATTAGGAAGCACAAAAATGTGGTAGGGATATTCATAGGTTCATAGGTAGGTACTAGGCTATTGGCCCTAGGGCCTATATAAGACTAGCCAAAAAGGTACCCTGGCTTTCGCCACCCAAGAAAATTATTTTCCTGTGCCCCTGTCGAGGGAAGTGATCCCCGGGGTGAATTTCCTATTTCACATTCAATCATCAAGATTTTTCTTGAAGAGTGCGAATGAGGAGCTTTGTTTGATGCAGATAGGTAGTTTGTTCCAGACTATGGGAATTCTCTGGGACAGGAATCTATCCCTCCAGCATGTTCTGTTTATTGTGGTGACAAGATTTAGGTCCCTAGAGCATGTAGCTCAGAGGGATTGGGATTTCTTTAAGTGGAGCATGTCCAACAGCTCTGGGTTTGACATAACTTTGTATGTTAGGCAGAGATCGCCTCTGAGTAGGCGATATATGACGGAGTAAAGCTGGAGTTTTTTGAGACGGTCTGCGTAGGGCATCAATTTGAGGCCAGTAATCCTCTTTGTGAGGTATTTCCGTGACCTTTCCAGTTGCTGTAGATGTCTTGTGAGGTTCATACCAAAAGGGGCACTGTACTCTATAATGGGTCTAATGAGTGATGAGTAGAGGGGAACGATGACCTCTTTTTTTCTGGATGAGAAACCTTTTGTGATGAGGTGAGCCATGTAGAATAATTTCCTGACCACTGTGGCGATGTGATTATCAAAGGTGAGACTACTGTCCACCTGTGTCCCAAGGTCTCTTATCATACTTTCGACATTAAGTAGACTACCACTTATGTGGTAGTTCATGGGTAGAGAGTTTTTACCAAAAGGGATGACAATACACTTTTTGGCATTGAGCTTCAGGCCATGGCTTTGACAGCAGGCATCTATCTCAGTGAGGCCCTTTTGTAGTATGTCCACATCATTAGGAGTTTCGATTATGGCTCCTAGTTTGCAGTCATCTGCAAACTTTGTTAATAAAGACCTTCTGTGTTAGCCTGTACTTCAGAGAAGTAGATACCAAACAGGAGAGGACACAGGACTGAACCCTGTGGTACTCCACTAGCCACTGGTCTGAAGTCGGATTTGGAGTCTGCTACTTTCACAGTGTGGGTTCTGTCCATGAGCCAGATGTAACCCATCTTGTGACATAGGGATTTATACCTAGTTTAGTGAGTTTATCTATAATTCCAGAGTGGGGGATGGTGTCGAAAGCCTTGGCGAGATCTAGATAAGCTGTGTGAACCACCTTACCCTCATCTATGACTTTGGTGACTGCTTCAAAGAAGTCAATCAAGTTTAGGAGACATGATCTGCCTATTACAAACCCGAACTGGGTAGGGTCCAGAGTCTGGAGATTACCAATGTCTTTGTTTATGAGTTCCATGATGATACGTTCCATGGTCTTGCAGACCAGGCTTGTCAGGCTAATGGGGTGGTAGTTCCCGGGGTCCGTCGTGGCTCCCCACTGAATGGCGCACCACAACGGTTATCCCACTCCACAAAGGGGGAGCCACAATGGACCCCGGGAACTACCGCCCCATTAGCCTAACAAGCCTGGTCTGCCTGAGGTGAGGCCATGACTGAACATGGTACTTAGGTAGGGTGTCAGTTCATTCTGTAGTTCATGTAGAACGCAGCCTGGGATATTGTCATTTCCCATGGATGCTGTGTTCTTGGCTTTGGAGAGTGTGTTTTTGTACCTGTGCAGCCGTGATTACAGGAACATTGCATTCTTCCAGTATAGAGATGGGACCTCTAGAGGGTGAGAAGGGGGTAAAGTTAGCACTGAACCTATCTGCCAGGATGTTGGCAATATCAGTTGGTGTATATTTATTGCCATTGTGCTGTAACTCAGGGCAGATCTGAGTGTTGCCATTGAGATACTTGACATAGCTATAGAATGCTTTGTGGTTGTCTTTAGAGTCAGTGGCAAATTTATTTTCGAAAGTAGCTTTGGAGGATTTTATGAGGGATCTCAGATTCTTACTGAGGCTGACCAGGAAGTTCCTCCAGTCATTGGATTTTACTCTTTTTTTGCAACAGTTTCTTTCTTCTGTTGTAGAGTTTGTTTATGGCAGAAGACCACCAGATTGGATAAATTTTTTTGGAGGATAGCATCTTGGTTCTATTAGGGATAGCATGATCCATGCACTCGTGTAAGTGCTTATAAAGTGCATTTGTGTAGGATTCAGTAGCCGTACCTCTATTGTCCATCTGCATGCATGTCATGAAGCTTGCCACTTCTGTCTTAAGAAGTGTGAAGTTGGCTTTGGAGAAGTTTTTTACGGTGGTTTCCCAAATTGGGGGTGCGGGTAGGATGTGGATGTCTAGGGTGATTAGCTTGTGGTCGGATCTGACCAACAAAGAATTGACCTCTTGTGTGGAACACCGGTTGTCCTTGTTGGCAATGACCAGGTCTAGGATACTGCTGCCCCTGGTGGGGCTGTGAATAAGTTGATCCAAGGTGTTGGAATTTATGAATTCCAGAAAACATTGAGCAAAAGAGTTGATACATGAGTAGTTTTCCCAGTTAATGGTGGGGTAGTTGAAATTGGCCATTATTAAGGTGTTGGGGTGTACCCTAATACTTTCCAGTGTATCAGGAAATGAGGAGTGGGAATCCTGGGGCATGGTGGGGGGTCTGTAGCAAGCTACAGTTTGGATTGCGTTCTTGCCCAGAGTTAGTTGCACTTGGATAATCTTGGATGCATTATGCTGTGCAACTAGCCTGGAGGTGTGTATATCCTTAATGAATATGGACACGCATCCACCTTTAGTGCTTCATTCCAGTTAGGTGGCCGAAAGGTGTGGTATGGATTATAGCCTGGTAATACAGGGGTGCTCTCTGGAACTTTGAACCAGGTCTCTGTCACTGCACAGATGTCGATATTCTCCATTTTAAGGAGTGCCTCGAGTGAGTGCATTTTGAGGTTTAGACTTCTAGCATTGAGTAGCATTACCCTCAGATTTGCTTGCTTGTACCTGTTACGGTGGTGAATTTGTCATTTGAACCTTGCCTAAAAAAAGGCACTATGGGGTGGCAAGAGCCTTAGCCAGTATCCGGAATCCCAAGGGTGACAGGTGCAGGCCATCTATGGCAAAGCATCGTGGTCTGTCAATCATGTCGTCCCAGGCAGACAAATGCTGGATCCCCTTAGAATGACACCAGACGCTTAGCCAATTGTTGAAGTCAATCATTTTGTCCTTGTACTGTGGTATAATTCTGGGTGATGGCAGGATGCTACTCAGGGCTAGGGTCATACCTGCCTGGGCTACAAGATTGGAGAGCTCCTCCATGTCTCTTTTCATGTAGTCCAGGGAGGTACATCTTAGGTCATTCACACCAACATGGACAATGACAGTGTCATATTTGTACTTGTTGTGGAGTGACCTGAGTGCATGCATTATGTGGTAGATCCTGGCACCTGACAGGCAGCTGACAGTAACTTTTTCCTTGTTTAGCCTGGTGAGTGGAACATCGGTGTGCCTGACTATGGAGTCACCTATGACTAGAGTGTTGGGTACGTTGTTATGCCTTATGGGCTGTGGTTGAATGGCACATTGAGTTTGTGGGATATGTGTCATTTGGGTTGTGTTGGGGGTGGAGTTTGCTTGTGTTTCTGCTTTGGAGGTCCCTGTTGCTTGGGCAGGTTTTTATTGATAGAATGTAGGTGTGTGTTTTGTGTTTCTGTGTGTGTGTGTTTTGATGGTGTAGGTTTTGAGGGACTATGTGATGAGTGTGGTGTGGTGCAAGTGTTTACCTTCTCCTCTTGACTGTCTAGTCCAGTCTTGGGTGAAGAGAGCTTTGCTTCCAGTTTGGCTATATAAGTGCATCTCTCACAGGTTGTAGTGTTGGGTGGTAGGAGGACAGGGTTGTCTGTGTACATGAGGCAATTGCTGCATTGCCCCAAGATGCCCAGATTCATCAGGTAGACAGAAGAAATCACCAGGAACTGACTCTTAGACATGCCTGTATAGGTGCTTATTTATTAAGTACTAAAAACTGATTTCCTCTAGACAAGTGAGGAAAGTTGAGTGCTGTAGTAATTTGCAGCTTATTTAGTGCTTACAATGAGTTCTGAACAAGTGCTGAGTTCAAAGAAACAGATTTGAGTGCTGAAACTAGAAAACTGGCTAGTTCTAAGAAACAAAATGAAGCTAGAAGGCTTCCCTCCAACACAGAAGGGCTTGGGGGCTCAGAAGCCTACAAACAGTCTAGACCGCTTACAGGAAAGTCAGGAAACAAGCTTAATTTTTTTTTCTTTCCCAGATGCTCTTTTTGTACATGGTAGGAGTGCCTGAAATCAGAATATGATCTCACTGCACTCAGTTGAGTGAGCAAATGAGATGGGCCTAGAAGGAGTATCCAAACACAAATTTACAAGAGGGGCAGGCAGTTTCAAAGCCACCAAGATTAACACCAAAACAAAACCATGGAGGGTGGGTGGAGAACTAACAGAAAAAACAGAGTCAAAACTTCCAGTTCAGTTAATATTCAATGCAACACAAATAAATCAATTAAAATGCTGTATTATTTGAAAAAAGTGCAGATAAAAGGTACATAAATTCTCTTATACGTCCAGTTGAATACAGCTAGATCTTAGCCGGCCAAAGCTCAGGTTTTAAGCAGAAAATATTCCAAAATGTACCACTTAAATAGGCAGTAACAAAATATCAATGAATGTGACTACCCCCGACTGCAATTACTGTCTATGCAGGAATTCTAACAGGCAATAAAATCTAGCAAGCACTAACTGAAACAACAGAGTCAAAACTTCCAGTTCAGTTAATATTCAATGCAACACAAATAAATCAATTAAAATGCTGTATTATTTGAAAACAGTGCAGATAAAAGGTACTTAAAGTCTCTTAAACGGCCAGTTGAATACAGCTAGATCTTAGCCGGCCAAAGCTCAGGTTTTAAGCAGAAAATATTCCAAAATGTACCACTTAAATAGGCAGTAACAGAATATCAATGAATAAGACTACCCCTGACTGCAATTACTGTCTATGCAGGAATTCTAAAAGGCAATAAAATCTAGCAATCACTCACTGAAAAAACAGAGTCAAAACTTCCAGTTCAGTTAATATTCAATGCAACACAAATAAATCAATTAAAATGATGTATTATTTGAAAAAAGTGCAGATAAACTACTTAAATTCTCTTATACGTCCAGTTGAATACAGCTAGATCTTAGCCGGCCGAAGCTCAGGTTGAATATATATTGTGTACACTTAGTGTAGGTGTTAATGAATCTGGCAAATCTTTCATCCATATTAACCAGATGCAGTTCATAGATATTTTATGTAATTCGTCTACATCTCCCCCTTTATGTTATTCATGAAACTCATACAATATTATATCAATATTAATCTCTATGTATTCTATATTTTGTCTTACAAGCACTTCAGTTTTTATCCTTGTCCACCTTTTATTCCACCAGTGTTTTGGCCAAATCAGCCTAGTTGCTATAGCTACTACCTTGGGTCTCCCATGAAAATAGGCTAAAACCTAGAGAAACTCACCCAGTCAACAAAAGTAAAATAAACAGCCTAAATAAATGGAGAAGAGGGATGGACAGAAAAGGTAGCGAAGATGCATAAAATTAATCAACGCTTTCAATCAGTATGCATGAAGGAAGAAAACAGAAAAGTGCCCCAAACCAGATACTGAAGGTGTCACAGATGTGAGTTTTGTTACAGTTCTCTGACAGAAGAAAGGAAGAACTCAAAGAATTAAAAGCATACTGAAAAATTTGATATGATATTCACAGTAAAATTCTTCAAATTAGATTAAATGTTCTTTTTTGTTTGCCATCTTTCTGAATCGTATGATACATCATAGAATAATAAAACAGTAAGATAATAAATAAGACCACGAAAGAGAAGTGCTAAACTTTTAAACAATTAGAAATACTCAAGTGATCATTAAAGTGAAATAAGACTCTTGGTTAGTTGGAAATTGGAAGACCAGGGTATCTTTTAACCTCACAGTTCTCAGACAGTTGGTAATATCCCTAAAACATTTGAACAGATCACAAAGGTGAAAGTAAAATTACTGAAAACAGAGAAAGGGAAGATGTGATCCTCCTACTCAAAGCAGCAAACAAACAGAGGGTAGGTAACATGGCTGGCAGGAAACCAGACTGATAGTTTTAGTGAACCAATACAAGATTTGAACAAGAGTATTGAAAGCCTGCAACCAGATAAAAGTTCAGCTATTGTGTGAGGTGTGAAGAAACACACACTAAAAGCAAAGGGGGCAAGGGTAATTCCTCAGAAACTGGACAGAATGATGGGGATGTCAGAGGAAATGGTGAAAAAAACATGAGGCCTACAAGTCTGGATGTCAAAAAAAACAAACAAAAAAAAAACAGGGAAAAGTAAAAAAACAGGGGTGCAAATACTTTTTAAATGGAATAAGAAATAAGAAATTATACATTTTACGGTTTCTATAAATATTCAAAACTATGCTGCTGTGCTGTTGAAAAGTTTAGCAAACAAATGTCTTAAATTTAAGGCAGTGTTAATAACCTAGAAGTTAACATGTGAGGCCAAATCTCTGAATACTAGAAATCCTGGAATGTGTCTCAGAAATCAAGCTGCGGCATTATTTTTCTCAGATGATAGTGGCCATTCTACAAGTGTTAACTGTTAAAGACGACCATTGATGGAGTCTGTTGAACGGGAAAAGACAGTAGGTAACTGGAAGGCTAAATGAAGTGTTATGCTGCCTGCATTTATCTTCTGTAAAAGACCAGATTCTATGAATTTCAGGGGAAGTATTATGCAGAACACTCATTTCAGGACTCAATTGTGATGAGCAAAATCCTCTGGATAGGTGAACATGGACTACAGACTGCATGACACATTAGCCACTTGGTGATGTAAAAATTGGTTAGAAGTGATTTGGTCACATCACGTAATGTTATAAAACAGGTCAGAGGTGTTTGTTGGTGCTACATAGGCTGAGGACTTAGCCTACTATGACTTCCATGAGGCATCCATGCTAATAGTGTTAGGGATCTACACACCCCTGATTGTCACTGTGTGCCCACTATAAAGCCTAGCTGCCCTAGGTAATTAAGCTGCTAGCCAGCTGTTATTCAGCTGTCCAGACTAGGTTACCTGGTATAGCTTTTTTGAGAGAACACTGGATGCAAGTCCAATCAACCTGCAAAATGAGCTAAGGATTGCTACACCAAATAGAGGTTCACTTATGGGGTACAGCTTGGAAGTGTGCTACACAGTTATTAGGAGGAGACTAGATGATTTGTGGTAGACAAGGTAGAAGGTCAGCACAGCAATGCATTTTCCACTGGGTTTCAAAGTTTACTATTCCAATGAAAGACAGACTAGAAATGGTCTGCTAGTTGATGTGAGGGACAGACTCTTCTGAAGAGAGTGACGGATATAAACAAAATCAGTAACAGACTCATGGCAATTAGACTTAAGAGTAAAGATAGGGCAGTCTTTTTTATGTCAACCTATGCTCCATAGCAGGGCTGTAATGGCAAGGAAAATAGGACATACTTGCAGCAGATGCTGGACCTCCTCAATAAATGGGGCAAAATGAGGTGGTCTTAAAAATGGGGGATGTGAATACTCATATAGGGACAGACAGCACTGAACAGAACAGAATATGAAAATTGCCCAGGTTTAGATAGCTGGGGCAACAAAAATATTAAAGGAATGAACATTCTAAACTTATATTTGGCAAATTGCTTCTTGTTTGCCAGCACATGGTTCATCAAGAGAGAGAGTCACAAAATCACAATAAAAGATGGTCATTGTGCAACTTGGGTAGATTGCAAAGTAATCCCTGTTGCAGTTGTTGGCCCCCAGCATAAACCATCTGTGGCTACAATCTACACTGGTCAGGGAAGGATAAGGTCAAATGATACTAGGCTGAGGATCTGGAAGTTGACTGGAGTGCACAGGAGTTCAAAGAAATACCCAGGGCTCTAGCACATCAGGAAGAAGAAGAAAAAGTAGATGGAGTTAAATATGAACAGTAACATCTCATAACAGCATGTATGAAGATAATATAACAGATTTGCAGTTGAGCTAGGTATGGGAATAAATTACAGATGGAAAGCTTATGGTGGAAAGCATAAGTTCATGAAGATATTAACATAAAGAAGGAATGTAGGAAGAACTGGGAGGGCAAAAAGATAGACTAGGCTAAGAAGAATACTGGTTCATAACATCTAGGCTAAGATAGCAGTAGTAATGGGAAAGAACAAGGTGTCTGAGAAACTCTACCAGCTTCTATAAAGTGAAAATCAGGTATACAAAATAGCGGTGTGACAAGTACTTCTGCATAGAACAGAAACATTGGCAGTGAAGGCAGAGCAGCTAAGGAAGCCTGAGGTGGTGGAAATGAAGTGCTTCAGATGGGAGATAGGATGAACATTGAGGAAAAGATGAAGAAATGAGAACATTAGAGAAGAAAACAAAGTAGCTCCAATTGCAGAAAAGATCAAGGCGAGCACTTTATGGTGGTTTGATCACCTGCAGAAAAGCAGAAGACAATTTGGGGGAGAGAAACAAGAAGAATGCAAGAAGAAAGGAAGATGTCCAGTCAAGAGATAGATAGTTTTCATTTGAGAAGACTTATGAGAGCCTGGTGTGACTGTTAAAGAAGGTAGTAGAAAAGATATGAATTGACAGAGGCGGTGAAAGCAATTTCGATACCCTGACCACAAGTAAAATGAGAAAAGGTGCGTTAATGATGATGATGATGATAAAGATTACTGGATTATAAGAATCTGCAGAAAATAAGGTGCATACCAAAATGGTGTACACACATATCAAAATAGCCCTAGACTACTTATGTATTTATATCTGAAAAGAGTGTCCTAACAATAGGCCAGTAGGTCTGGATGGTCCAGCCCACATCTGAAGTTTATGCTAGCTGAGGGGACCTTGATCTTTGTTAGGGAGCTGGGGAAAACCAAGGCCTTACAAACATGGCACAAGGTCTACAGACTGCAAATATGGAGCCCATAGATATTTCAGAAACTAGGAGGCAGGGACTGGATAAGGGAGGTCACCTACAACTTATCCTATTAAGAAGAGCATATAAAGTGCAAAGAGCACAGAGAGAGAAAGAGAGCATGAGAAAGAGGAGTGAGTGTGCTTCAGGAGTATGGACTTGTTTGTAATGCCTAGCAACAGGTAGACCTGAGAGAATGAGTGAATCCAGCAAATTATTCCAAGTTTTATCATCAGTGGGTAAGAGAACAGCGCTCTTGGTGCCATATCATAGGGAGTGCAGCTACAGCAGGGATTGAACCAAGCTGCAACAGGGAATGAGTGGAGTTAGAGCAGGGAGGGAATGGAGCTACAGCAGGGAAGGAATGAAGTGACAGCAGGGAGTGATCATAGTTACAGCATGGAGTGACTGGAACTACAGCAGGAAGTGACTGAAGTTACAGCAGGAAGTTGCTGATGCAACAACAGGAAGTGAATGATGTTACAGTAGGGATTGAATGAAGTTACAGGAGTGGAAAAGTTCAAGCAGTGAGCAGCATAGAGCAGAAGATGGTGAGGAAGAAATATGAGACAGCAAAATAGATATAAAAAGATGCAAAAATGCCTTGAGTGAGAATTCCTTAGGGGAGAAGGTGTGAAAGGAGTGCTAGGGGAAATAGGAAAGGAAGGAGGGAACTCATTTGGTGAGTGTTGCAGTACTGCCTAAATGAGAAATGAAGGTACTGCTGTTAAATGATAATGACATATGTTTCTGTACACACTTTTTGGCTGTAGAGAGTATGTGATAGGGTGTGTTAAACAGACAATTTTCCCTCATGCTTAGGTTTATAATGAACACAGGGAGCACCATAACTGACATTCTTCTTTGCCTTCAGCAACATTTATCAATCTACAGAACATGATATAAACTTGAGGAACCTGGACATAATCTTATGTGGAGGGAACACAGTTTGTTTCTGAGGAAAGGGAAAGGTAATGAGATATTTTGTGCAGGAGCAGGAATGTTAGTTATATGGATCTATGCTGCAGTCATCTTCTCTTAATATGAAACAAAATTAATTGGGCTTTTCAAAACAGACTAATGGGAAACAGATGCTAACTCAAGTACTGCCACAGACACTTTCCATGGACTACATGCAACAATCTAACACCGTGCTCTACTATTTTTTGTTTTTAGAAGTCACTTCTCTTTACTGCACAAATCTAGGAGAGATGGAAAGGAAATAGGAAGAGGCAATAGAAAAGTAGTGGAGTAGAGGGTATAACTGCCAGTAAAGACATTTTGAACAAACTATGCAGTCTAAAGGAAATCACTGCAGGCTGTGATGGGTGGAGGATCATGAAGGAACTGAAGTTGTGTGAGATACTTGTATTTGTCCATGTCTTCTGAGTCACAATATAATTTTATCATCAGCATGGATGAGTTCAAGGACAGGGAAATGTCTTGCACAGTTCAGGGTGGTGCCTCATCTAGAACATGTGATGCTCACCTGCAAAGTATGGTAAAGTAATGTACATTGACTAGGTAAAAACTGCATGATAATCAGCAGAGGGAGATAGGATGCAAAATATTATCACAAAATGTTGGGATGAGGCTTTAATACTAATTAAAAATAAAAATATCAGGGGAAGCTGATTTGGGGAGTTTTTGCCATGCAACATTAAATTAAATTAAAATGGAGAGATGGGAAAGTTGAGTAGAATAGTTTGGGAATTATGTGTGTGCATCGTGGAGGGGGATCATAGAAGTGAAAGGATAATATTAACTCTCATTTGGGACTCAAACCCAACCACACGCACACACACACACACACACACACACACACACACACACACACACGTGCGTGCGCGCGCGCACACACACACACACACACACACACACACACACACACACACACACACACACAAAGCTAACCAGTTAGGCAGGGTTAGAATCACAGAAGTAAAATAAAAGGATAATATTAGCTCTCATTTGGGATTTAAACCCAAGACTCAGAAGTACACAAGATGACATTTTTTCTCTAGTGTGCTCTCCATTTAAAACTGCTGTAGGTGAGAGAGCCTTCTGTAGACTGGGGCCTGCTACCTAGAACCCCCTGCCTACAGACATCAAATCTAGAAACCATGAAAAGCATCAAAGATGCACTTAAAAGCACCTCCTCAGTGATTCTACCTGCAAATGCTACCATGACAATGGTTAGGTAACTTACCATCCCAGATCATGAATAACAGAGTACATTTAAGAAACTTTTCTCAGCCTCTTAATGTAGCATCTTATATATATATATTTCACATGCATATAAGAGTTTATGCATTATAAGTATGATTGCTTAGCTTGTATTTTGTGTGTGTGTATATATATATATATATTTTTTTTTTCTCAATGCACGCTGACAGGGTCTTCTAATCTTACTCTATCTGCATTCACTCTTACCATTATGTTCTGAATTTTTCTGTGTCTTCATTTTATGTGTAATATTGTTGACTGAAAGGCCGTGATCTATTTGCTGCATTTTGAGCTCAGATTATGGCTGGAAAGGATCAATAGACAGGCCTACTTACCCAGTAAACCAACAGTAAATAAATATATACATACATACATACATACATACATACATACATACATACATGCATGCCATGCTGCTGTCATTGTTGCTGGACTGGCAATAGCATCTGAACAGATATGTTCTGAATTTTCCATTAACATTCTTGTCCTTTCAGCTACGAACACCCCTGCGTAGCAATTAAGGTCAACCTACAAACACAACACACAAATACAGAGAGTTAGGCATGGTTACAGTCATAGAAATGAAAAGATATTAAAGTCAAAAATTCAAAAGAAGCAATGGAGGAGATTAAGGGTGGAGAAGGCAGGTTGTGCATCTCTGGAATAATATTTGAAAATATAATTTGGAAGCTGAGCTGCATGCATGGCTACAGTGAAGAAAGATGAATATTTTTTTTTCAGTTCTTTACTGTACAGGAAGAAACTGAGAGGAAGCAAGGTGTGAAGTGAAGGTGTAAAGTGGCAAGGAATGTTAATGTTATGAATGACTGAAATAAACTGGATAGATGGAAAGAAAGAGTGTAAGAAACAGCAAGAAAGAGAGAGAAATGAGAAATGAGGGTAGCAGACTGAAGTAAACAGGACATGGAAGTTAGGCAGTAACTAAGACTTCACTTGCTACACTGATGGGAGCTTTGACATGGAACATTACAAATAATTAAAATTTTAAAACACAACTTCAGGATATAGCATATACATTTCAGAAAAAAAAGTTATAGGGGAGATGTATTACAATTCAGCCTCTCAGACTGTTATATATCATAGCTGTAGGTTGAAACAAGTGTAATAATGAAAGGCTTTAATCATGGAGAGGGTGGTACTGTGAGTAAAACATTCCATTGTGTGACTAGATGCAATACTGATATACCAATAGTTGAAACCTTTACTGATAAGAACTAGTATATTATACTTGGTAGTAGGCAACATTGTAGGTGAGTTGATTGATACACACCTGCACTTTCATTATAAAATAAGGAGAAACATCAACATTTTAGATTGCACAAGAAGCTCTTCCTGTGTAACATATGAAAAGAAAGATTTATTCATTTGTCAGAACTGCACAGCTTGTGTGATTATATAAAAGTGACTGATGTCTTCATACAGGAATATACAAAAATTGCCAACACGTAACACTTATGACAGATAATGTGCTTTATTTTTCTGCATGCACAATAAGCAAGTTATACCAGTAACATATGTAAGTTTATGGAGAGGATTAACAAACTTATTTTGGATATTAGATATACGTGTGACCTCAGTTCTTTGTACAAGCTTACTGAGGTTAAAGGGACTGAACACAGATGCACCATTCTGGAAGTTAAAAATCCTAGAAGTGGGCCACTTGGAAAATTATGCAGGATATAGTACTACTAGATAGAAAGACAGAGCATGTGAGCATCATAATAGCGCAATATTGTTTTTCATAAACTTAAAAATAAATATCAAACATTTATAATACACTATATAACATCAAGTACATGTTAATCATTGTTTGTTATCAGGAGTTTCTTTATAGTGTACATTTGTATGAGCATTAATTGATGTGGAACTTTAATGTGAACTGTTTGGTTTATTTATGATGTCATAGTGATGAGCTGTTTCCTGATTTGCTGGCTTTCTTTTTTAAATAGGTTTGTGAATGGTGGTGTAAATGAGGAAGTATATTGATTGATTTGTCTGCTGTCTTTCAAATTTGTCACATTTTAGTTTCCATTTTCATAGCTGGTGGTGCCCTCTTTTTGTTAGAAGCCTGCATTGCAATAAGGAATAAGACAAGGTGGACTGCTTTTACAAGAGTTTATTTTTTACAGAATCCCTGGATTTATAAAGCTATGAATGAAAAGCAAGCCTACTTTTCTGCAGCTAAGAACAGTTTTTGAATGGTCTTTCATTCTGGTACTGAATTTCTAAAGTCTTCAGACTAGTGGTTTCTCATTCTGCTGGTTTTGTTAACTCCAGTCACCTGAATCCATTACTTATATTGATTAGGTATGCATTATCTAGTTCCAGACAGTATTCAGCAACAAAATCGGCTGCATTATTGAAACTTAAAAATGTGTAGCTGATCTGGTTTGGTAAACTATATTTTAAATGTGACTTGTATCAAGATATCTTTGAACATTAGGTCAGAATGTTAATATAGAAGTGTATAAAGACTGACAAGGCCAAGGCTCAAATCCAGATTCTTCTGTTTTGAACTGTTCCTTAATTAAGGTTGTTGTTAAAAGAAAAGGCATTAAGACCTACAATTACTGGAACTAAACCTGCCTTGAACTACTAAGTAAACCCACTGATGTGAACTGAACTGCTATAGCAGTAAGGGACTTCATTTACTGTCTGTGAGTGGAGGAAAATATGTTCATTATAGTAAAAACAGCAAAACAGGTTTTGGGAGCAGTGATTTTAATGCATCGTCTTTGCTCACTCACAACTATAAGAAAATGTATATTAAAAAAGTAAGAACAGTAATTTGAGTACAGTGACTGACTACTACACTGAAATGCCACAGATTTATGGCAGGCCATAATAAATTCCAACATACTATAGTTGCCTGATTTTTAACAATACATAAAGTCTGCTTGGCTTGTCTACCATAAGCAATATGGCTAAGTAAAACTGCTGTCTATTCTACCACCAATGGCAGTTCCACTGCACCAGATATGTGTTTTTGTCCATGACTGTCTCTGAGTGATACAAAAAAATACCCAAACGGCTTGTAAATCATAAAATGAGGCTGGGTACCCATGGAAGAAGTGAAATGAGACCTACACATGGAAAAAGTGTAAAGCAACTCAATCTCATGATCCAGAATTTGGGGATGTTCGATTTTACTGAATAAGGTCCAAACTGTGGTGAGTGTTTCTGATAACAAGAAGTTAACTTTGTGTTTCTGTCGGACTATCCTCTAAACAAATACAGTGCATTGACCAAGGGTTTGTGTTTTGTACCTGCTTGCTGTATTCCATATTCTACAGAAGTATTTCAAGTAGAAGTTTTTTTTTTTTTTTTTATAGTTGACCTCTGACTGAAATAATGATGTACAATGTAAAAATACATAGTTTTCCAACTGTGTCCCTCTTCATCTCTTTTAAAAAAAAAAAAAAAAGTGCATGAGAAGCAAGTATGAGTTGTTCACTTCCCGTGACATTATAGGTTTGATAACATTACAGATTGGGAGCATAGCACACTTTTTTATGTACTTGAAAACAATGCCAGTAATGTTAAGAAGTTAGGTAATGGTGCAGGTATGGTTATTGGCAGTATGTGCTATACGTTGCTTACAAGACTCTATGCTAGATGATACTAAATGCATGTCTATGTGTATTGCATGCATTTCCAAGCTTTTGTGTGCCAAAATATAATTAGCCTACTGTGAAATACTTCTTGCATCTCATATTACTTGAAATATACACACTTCCTCCAGAGTAGATGACACAAAATTTTGTTTTTGATATTTTCTAAAGTACACAAACATCTACTCCCTGACCCCACCCCCATTTTGTCTAACTATTTCAGTAAAGGCACAGTTGAACAATTTCTGTAGAAAATACAAATGCTGGATGTTCAGAATATCTGTACACTGTTATCCCTTTTAAGGAGGTGGCCATTACTTTCTTCCTGAAATGTTACAGAAATATTTAATTTTGCAAAGAATAACCTGTATAGTGGCTCCACTTTGAGAATTAGATTTAGAAAATAATAATTTATTTTTCAGATGTTTTATTTATAATTGAAGAAAAGCTGTGGGTAGCTCTATGACACCAGATTATGCAAATGAGAATTAGGATACGAGTGCCGATGACAGGAATGTAAACATTGATTTTATGTTACTAGTAATACAAAGCAGCATTTGCAGAAACTTGTCAGTTGCTTTTCCCACACACACACACATTCCCCTGCATCCCTTAATATGCTCTACTTTTAAGCCACTGTATCTGGAAGCAGAATGTCCCCATGCATTGTAATCCAGGTTCCTATACTGATATGGCTTCATACAGTTTTTCAGAGAGGATGTTGGTTACTTGTAACGAACAGGTATCTCTCATTTATGTGCTTTGCCTTTCATCTCTTTTTCAAAGTATTTGTCAAGTCTGCCTTGAGTGTTGTGGAGACTGTGCCCCCCCCCCCGCCAGCTAAAATAACCATCTCTGGGATAACCCTATTCGTGTAGAATGGGAGTCATGTAGAGGGTCCTAATTATGATATTTCAAACCTGTATAGAGTGACCATTACCACAGCCAGCTATTCCCACATAGCTAGATGGAAATGCTTACATGATTTATTGTGAAATTATATGCATTTTCTTTATAGTATTTTTGTTGTCGTTGTACAAAGCATGAATGGATCAAATTCTGCTTTGAAATTTAAAGAAATATGAATAATAATGGAATGGATTTTGAACATAGTGCATAAACTTGACCACGGTGTTGCTACTAAAGTATGAAAAAAAACCCAGCCACTAAAGATAATATAGTCAATAGGATATATTATTGACAATTATAACAGAGTAAATGAGCTGACTGGTATACATTTCACTTTATACATAAAACTGAGAAAAAAACAGAAAATATTTGGAGCTAGTAAGTTTTTTGCTATGAGACATCGAAAACAAGGGAGTTCTACAGTATGTGATTACAAATAGCATATGAAAAGAATATATAAAAGGTAACATTCTGCAATGTTTAGCATAAATGATGCACTTCTCAATTAAGTACAAATGCAAATTCTTCATTTTGGTAAAATACACAAATGCTTTAAAGAAGGAATTGGGCTGCATTTTTTGGATATTAATCATAGCCCTGACACTTTGTTTATACAAAAAAAAAAAAAAAAAGTTAATGGGAATGAACATATGTTTGCATTTCCCAAGTTATGTATGTCAAATGTGAAAATCTAGTGGTGATTTGAAAAATGATGTAATGCATTGTGAATCCAGGTAGGTGATTATAGTTGCTACTAAATGAATTTTGTGGACTGGCATGTTTTCAGTAAAATCAAAATTGAATATAAGCAGTTTCAGCTGAATGATTCAATTTAGCATATACAAATGCTTTTTTGATTGGTTTTGAATTTTCATAGTATAAATGTTTGTTTGTGGACATTTATTGTAAACACAAGCATGTCATTTATTCATATGTATTCCTTGAACCACTTATGAAGCCATTTTATCAAGTGACAGAAATAATAAAGGTATGCTTACTTGCTGAATGGTATCTTTGCATTTTTGTATGCAGAGTACCTGTTAAGGTATAGGTTATGTTGGAATTTTTTGTGTAGGGAGATTTAGTTTCTTGTTAATTTCTTTTAATATTTAGATTTTATTTTTCCATACTTTGGGAATGGACCCTGTTAAGTTGGAGTCTAAAGTTTATAGCATCAGTATTACTTCAGTCTTGGATGTTTGCCAAGTGCTCTTCTCAGCACCAGTAATGTACTCAGAATTGCTTTTTTCTACAGTTCATAAGGTGATACCTGCATCAAGAAAATCTCTAAATATACTTGAAATTTATTTTATATGAGGTCCCATTAATGTAGGAGCAACTGGGCTATATGTGTGTGGCCTTATTCTATAATGCTGTAATTTCTGCTTCTCTGTCTTGATGTTTTACAACATTGTCTTTCAGTTCAGAAGATGGTATAGTCACTGGGTGTAGCAGTTTTGATTCTTTATGTGCTGACCGCAGTTTGCATGCTTCTATAAATGATCAAACTAAAGTTACTGTTCACATTTTCTTTTAGTCTCAGCAGAGTGCTGCACACAAAATGTGCGTGCACACTGCCACTTTTAAGTTGTTTTTTTCTTTTTTCTTTTTTTTTTGGACACACCCCTGGAGAAAGTACAGAGTTAGTATATGTAAGTAAGGTATGCAAGAAGGCATGATTCCTCCCATATGAATGCTGAAGGGGTCTTGTCCCTATAAAAATACTTTTTTTTCATATTTTGAGTAAAATTGCAGTGGTGGAACATTAGTTTTTCTTTATATTTGTGTTTATGAAACATAATGTTTTTGGCCTTAGTGCTTTTGACATGAATCTTATGCAAACTAAATCCCAGTGGATCTTTAATGAACAGAATTTATGATATGACAGTGAAGACATTTTCTGCTGTACAGTGGCATGCTTTTTTTAAATGGTACTGTATATTGTAGTTGTTGATGCATCTGAGGAAGTTCAAATGTGGATGAAAAGCATACTTTATTTTTTTGTTTTCATTTTACATTTGTTTGACTTATTCCTGCTGGAAGCCTGGTCTGTTTTACAGCATACAAAAATGAATTGTGGCAATATAGTATTTGCATCTGAGGAGTCACCGTGAAACATGCTAGAGATGTCTTGCAAATTTAATAGATGTTGGAGTCTGAGGTTAAAGGAAATGGGACAAAATAATGTAAAACAAAAAACGGGAAGCATTAGTAAACAATATTGCTACAAATACTAGAGATTCAAGAATAAACACCCATAAGCAAAATGAAAAAGTACTGTAATAGTGCTCTTATTGTAATGTATTTCATTTGCTTGCAACAGAAGGAAACAATTGTAGTGCAGCAGACAAGCTACACCATCTCTTCTTCATTCCTCCCCCCCTCTCATTTTATATACAGTTCCTCTGATCTTTTCTTGAATCTTTCTCCTGTATCCCCCACACCCTCTTGGTGGCTTTCCTCTAGACCTCTTCCAGTGACTTGATTTTCCTGCCCACATATGATCTTTAGAACTGGACTGTGACAGATTTTTGTATCAACCTGATTTTATTGCAACTGACTCTGTTGTATTGTTTTTATTGATGCAGTGACATTCAATTTTACAGTATTTATTTTTGCTGAAACTAGGAGAATGGTGTGTGTTTGAATAATCTGGTCACTTCATAGTTTGTCAACTTGTGGGGAATAAAAAGGAAACTAAATTGAAATATTCTCTGAGTTTGTGTGACATTTAGAACAGCACATGAGTGTGGTACAAAGAAACATGCCTCTGCAAATCTCTGCTTTTAATATTCAAAGTTTTTTATGATTTTTATTTCTGACTTTTATTTGATGGTTCCTCTGACATAATTGGAATAATATGAGTCATGGTAAAATCTCATAACTGCATGCATGCAGTACTTGTGGTATAGCCTGATCCAGCCTCAGGAGTGAGAAAGCATTAGCTTCTGGAACCTTCTCCTGAGAAACCTCCCAGAATTTTTTTATGAAGGCTGTCTGTGTCCTCTCCCACTACTTCTGACAGACAAAGTTTTGGACATAATAACTAACACGTTCTTGTGTCACTGTTTTAGAATCAGTTCTGCTGTACTTGTCTGATGCTTCTCACTTGGGCTGTGGTGTTCCAAGACCAGCACTGTGAATTCATTTACAGGTAACGTCAGCTGTACTGTTACTGCCCACTTGGAAGTTTAACATGTCCTTCCTTAGAATCTTTCCATCTACATCCTTTATGCATCTACTGCTCTACAGTATAGGATGATGCTGATACTTTTGTTTTTATTCATCAGATATGTCTGAAATGAACATATTGAGTACTGAACCCATGGACCCCATCCCCTTCATACTCCACTAGGCAATTTTTCTTTTCTGTTAATGTCCCCCCACCACTTTGTATCTTACCCACAAACTATGCAAAGTCATTTTCCTCCATTTATGTCCATCCCAGCCCTTACACTTTTCCTAGCAAGTGTCAAGTATCTTTGGGAGACCAGATGGGAAGGTCTTGTTGATCAGGTGCACTATATGTATTTGTCAAGTTCTGCTGTAACTCGCTTGTAAAATCAGGGTCAGTTGGTGGATTCCACCAGCCATGAACCCAAGTTTGAACTGGAGATTGTTTTTCTGTAAAAGCATAACAACATTTCCTGTAAGTTTTTTTTCAATCCTTAATTCTGTCATTGCTGTTAGTCTAACATCCTGTAGTTCCCTCCGCTTTTCTTGCTTCCACTTTCCTACCAGAAAGGATATCATACTTGCAGCCTTCCATTCCTTTGAAACTTCTTTACTGGTCAGCGATCCTTTAACAATCTCTATCAGCAGCTCTTTTAGCACAGTGGCCAGAATCCTAAGGGCCCTCTGCAATAGCCCATCTCATCAGTTAAATTATTCACCCCCTAATGCAACCAGTTCCTTTCCATTCCCTCCTCCATAATCTGATGTCCATATAAATCTTTTGTCTCCACATCTTAGCTCCTTCTAACACAATGCTGTGCTCATCCCTTTCCCACACGATGTTTGAAGTGC